>NC_079224.1:32124008-32279008 GCF_029633865.1 Lampris incognitus
ATTGCAAATAAGTTGTATATGAACATTTTGTCTGTGAGACTGGGTTAGCTAAAGCGACATTGCACATCAGCTAATGTGTTTTTCTATCAGCGTGTTTCCACACAGCATACTTCATGATGATGGTTTGGATTAGCAGGGCCCTTTGGAATGTGGGTATATCTCATCTGAGATGTGGCTCAATAAGAACAAGGGGCGAGACTATGTTACAACATTTCAAGGCTGTTTTCTTTTGATTTGAACAAAAGAATTACTCTGTTTCTCTCTCTCTCTCTCTCTCTCTCTCTCTCTCTCTCTCTCTCTCTCTCTCTCTCTCTCTCTCTCTCTCTCTCTCTCTCTCTCTCTCTCTCTCTCTCTCTCTCTCTCTCTCTCATTGACTCTCGCCTCATCCCAGACCCTGGCCTTACACCATCTTCCAGCGTGGTTTTGATCTTGTGATGGGAGAACAACCCTCTGATCGCATTTTCAGGTGAGGGAAACGTCACGAAACCTTGTTTCATCCATCTGTATAGCAACAGCATTGTCTTTTGCAGGCGGGCTGGACAGAGACATCGCAGTATTTCTTTTCTTTTTTGATGTCTCTGCTCTTCTGACATAGTGTATGTTTAGTTAGCGTTTGCCTTGTGCCAAACCCTCCCTCTCTTTCTCTTGCTCTGTTTGTCTCTCTGCCTCGCTCTCTGTTGTGGTTAAAGAAGATCGCAGGTTGTGGGTGCAGTGTGCTTGTCTGTCTGCTCACACTGTCTAAATTATCATCTAATACAATGAATGAATAGATTTTCAGCCAGGAAAGGCAGAGCAAGTTCCTTTTCTCTCCTTTCAAGTATTTGAGGTCATAAGCTCAATGTTTTCATTCTGATACTGAAAGTCTCAAGACCACCACGGAGCAAATACACCCCACTTCAGCTATAGTTTATATACAGTGACTTTGTTTGTTTGTTTTTTTCCTTTCATGACAACATTACTATTAAACTGCAACAGAATTCTACTTTTTTAAGAATTTGCATCAACAAAATATGTAATTTGAAAAATAGACAGGTCGTTCAATTATCCATTATTGTTATCTTTATTACTTTCCTTATGTGATTATAAACCCTCTGTGACTTTGGATCTGGTAGCTCAGTATGTTTGAGTGTGCTTAATGATTCATACTACTACTACTACTACTACTACTACTACTTTCGGCTGCTCCCGTTAGGGGTCGCCACAGCGGATCATCTGTTTCCATCTCTTCCTGTTCTCTGCATCTTCCTCTGTCACACCAGCCACCTGCCTGTCCTCCCTCACCACATCCATAAACCTCCTCTTTGGCCTTCCTCTTGTCCTCTTCCCTGGCAGCTCCATATTCAGCATCCTTCTCCCAATATACCCAGCATCTCTCCTCCACACATGTCCAAACCATCTCAATCTTGCCTCTCTTGCTTTGTCTCCAAACCGTCCAACTTGAGCTGCCCCTCTAATATACTCGTTCCTAATCCTGTCCTTCTTCGTCACTCCCAATGAAGAGCATACACTGACGTGGTTTAAATTTGAATAATTTGTCAGGATCACTCTTATCAAAATTGAGATTATATATTACCCAGGACCCAAGTTATTGTCCTTTTCGTTCTTAATGATTCTTTCTCACAGTAAATTTACACTGGAGAGGAAATGTACAGCAAGCAGAACACCTCTTTTCCCTGCAATTTCAGAGTGACTATGAGGCAGAAATACAGCCTGCAATATGAGTCTCTAATACATTGTCATAATGTTGCTATCCACTTTAACTTCCAAATCGATTTTCTCAATGCACGGAGCAAATGAAAGGGTTATGGATGTTCTCTCATAAGTTTCTGGGCCTACTCTATAACAAGCAGACAATCTCATAGATTTGAAGACAACTGTTAATGAGTAAAACAAGTAAGGGCTTGCAGAATATGCATTCAGTAGGCTTCGGCTGTGTGTCCACATGTAACCTGCAAAAAGGAGCCTCATTCATTTTATTTATGAAAAAGCTTTGTTTTGGAATTATCTTGAATCAGTGCTGGGGCTTGACTTTAGGTTACATTAGGTTAGGTTTTATTTCATTCTCAAATGGCTTTTTCACAAAACTGAAATACACGAGCCTTCTTGGACAGGCGGCGCGGCAATAGCACACAGCGGCCGCTCTGGACCCAATTTTTTTTCCTTTTGTTTTTACAGCACATGGACAACGAGCAACCCATTTTTGTGTTTACTGTCATCAGACACTGCTACAGTGTAGAAAACACCCAATAATTTCTAACATGCGTAATGATCTGCTGGAAGAGCTACGCAATCTCAGTTTGCTGTGGCGACCAGCGCTCTGGTCCTCGGCGTTGCCTGATGCCGGTGCTCAGGTTAGAGGACGTTGTAAGTGGTGTACGAGAATAAATTGGCCTACATCTGACTCCAGCAGACTATGCAGTGTTAGTTCAGAGACTGCTGCGCCTTTGTTTTCATTGAGACATGACTTTGTGACGGAGTTCCTGAAGCTGCTACCCAGCTAGATGGGCTCGTCTCATCTCGTGCTGACAGAAATACAGCTCTGTATGGTAAGGCGGCAGTGGCTTGTGTGTTTACATCAACACGGAATGGTGCAGTCTTTTGTTACTGCTCGCTGGTGGAGATTATGACTGTTAGATACAGACCATTTTATTTACCACAGGAATTCACCATTGTCCTTATAATAGCAGTGTACACCCCCCCCCCCCTACACACACAAATGCTACGGAGGCACTCTGCAAACTGCATGTGGTCCCTGCTTTTCAGACTGGTTTGAGTACACTGACTGGCACATGTTCAGGAAGACTGCAACTTATAGCGTCTCCACCAACTTGGCGGAATACATGGCATTAATGACCAGCTAGATACCAGGGTATCCAGGCACTCACTAACTACAGCACAACATCACCTGTCTGTGACAATAATGTCTCCCTTCCAGATGTGCTAAACAACTTCTACCCTCAGTTTGATGCGCAGAATGATGTGGCAGCAAGGAAGACCACCCCTCCTCCCAATGATCAGATGCTGTGTCTAACCATGGCTGACACGAGGATAACTCTACGCAGAGTCAACCCAAGGAAGGCTGCTGGATCAGAATATAGTCCTAGTGGAGTGCTCAGAGGATGTGCAGACCAACTGGCAGATGTTCACATTGATATCTTCAACATCTCCCTGCGCAGCGCTGTCATTCCAACATGCTCTAAGGCCACCACCATTTTCCCCATACCGAAGAAGTCTTCAGTGTCTTTCCTCAACAACTACCGTCCCATTGCACTCACATCTATTGTCATGAAGTGCTTCGAGAGGCTCATCATGAGGCACCTCAAGACCCTGCTGCCCCCCTTACTGGACCCTTTGCAGTTCACGTATCGCCCCAGCCACTCAACAAATGATGCCATTGCCATCAACCTCCATCTGGCCCTCACCCACCTGGACAAAAAGGACATGTTCGTTCGAATGCTGTTCATAGACTTCAGCATTCAACACAATCCTCCCCCAGCACCTGATTGGAAAACTAAGCATGCTGGACATTAACACCTCCCTCTGCAACTGGATCCTGGATCCTGGACTTCCTGGTTGGAAGAATTAAATCAGTCCGGATCAGGAGCAGCATCTCCAACACCACCACACTGAGCACTGGGGATCTGTGCTCAGTCCACTGCTGCTCGCTGTACTGACTCACGACTGTGGAGCAATGTACAGCTTGAATCACATCATCAAGTTTGCTGATGGCATGACCATGGTGAGTCTCATCAGTGAGAATGAGTCAACATACAACCTGTCTCTGAATGTAGATAAAACAGAAGAGATTGTTGTTGACTTCAGGAGAGCACGGAGTGACCACTCTCCGCTGAACATCAATGGCTCATTTGTGTAGATCATCAAGATCACCAGATTCCTTGGTGTTCCCCTGGTGAACAACCTCACCTGGACCTTAAACAGTCAGTGATGCATCAGTCTTTTGACTGCATCACTGACTGTGATGCAGTCAGTGATGCAGTCAAAAGACTGATGCATGAGTGGAGCAAACTCCACATTGAAAATGGACTTTTATACCAGAAGACCAGCCACCGATGTCAGTTTGTCTTACCTCCCAGTATCAACCAATGGTGCTTAAACAGCTGCACAACGAGATGGGTCACGTTGGTATGGAGAGAATTCTAAGCTTGGCAAGAGAATGCTTTTTTTTGGGGGGGCGTTCCCCCTTTTTCTCCCCAATTGTACCCGGCCAATTACCCCACTCTTTTGAGCCATCCTGGTCACTGCCCCACCCCCTCTGCCGATATATATATATATATATATATATGTATATACACTACCGTTCAAAAGTTTGGGATCACCCAAACAATTTCGTGTTTTCCATGAAAAGTCACACTTATTCACCACCATATGTTGTGAAATGAATAGAAAATAGAGTCAAGACATTGACAAGGTTAGAAATAATGATTTGTATTTGAAATAAGATTTTTTTACATCAAACTTTGCTTTCGTCAAAGAATCCTCCATTTGCAGCAATTACAGCATTGCAGACCTTTGGCATTCTAGCTGTTAATTTGTTGAGGTAATCTGGAGAAATTGCACCCCACGCTTCCAGAAGCAGCTCCCACAAGTTGGATTGGTTGGATGGGCACTTCTTTGAGCAGATTGAGTTTCTGGAGCATCACATTTGTGGGGTCAATTAAACGCTCAAAATGGCCAGAAAAAGAGAACTTTCATCTGAAACTCGACAGTCTATTCTTGTTCTTAGAAATGAAGGCTATTCCATGCGAGAAATTGCTAAGAAATTGAAGATTTCCTACACCGGTGTGTACTACTCCCTTCAGAGGACAGCACAAACAGGCTCTAACAGGTACTATTTAATGAAGATGCCAGTTGGGGACCTGTGAGGCGTCTGTTTCTCAAACTAGAGACTCTAATGTACTTATCTTCTTGCTCAGTTGTGCAACGCGGCCTCCCACTTCTTTTTCTACTCTGGTTAGAGCCTGTTTGTGCTGTCCTCTGAAGGGAGTAGTACACACCGGTGTAGGAAATCTTCAATTTCTTAGCAATTTCTCGCATGGAATAGCCTTCATTTCTAAGAACAAGAATAGACTGTCGAGTTTCAGATGAAAGTTCTCTTTTTCTGGCCATTTTGAGCGTTTAATTGACCCCACAAATGTGATGCTCCAGAAACTCAATCTGCTCAAAGAAGTGCCCATCCAACCAATCCAACTTGTGGGAGCTGCTTCTGGAAGCGTGGGGTGCAATTTCTCCAGATTACCTCAACAAATTAACAGCTAGAATGCCAAAGGTCTGCAATGCTGTAATTGCTGCAAATGGAGGATTCTTTGACGAAAGCAAAGTTTGATGTAAAAAAAATCTTATTTCAAATACAAATCATTATTTCTAACCTTGTCAATGTCTTGACTCTATTTTCTATTCATTTCACAACATATGGTGGTGAATAAGTGTGACTTTTCATGGAAAACACGAAATTGTTTGGGTGATCCCAAACTTTTGAACGGTAGTGTATATATATTTTTTTTTTACACACACACACACACACACACACACACACACACACCCCCTTTTCTCCCCAATTGTATCTGGCCAATTACCCCACTCTTCCGAGCCATCCTGGTCACTGCTCCACCCCCTCTGCCGATCCGGGGAGGGCTGCAGACTACCACATGTCTCCTCCAGTACATGTGGAGTTACCAGCCACTTCTTTTCACCTGACAGTGAGGAGTTTCACTCGGGGGACATAGCATGTGGGAGGATCATGCTATTCCCCCCAGTTCCCCCTCCCCCCTTAACAGGCACCCGACTGACCAGAGGAGGCGCTAGTGCAGTGACCAAGACACATACCTACATCCAGCTTCCCTCCTGCAGACACGGCCAATTGTGTCTGTAGAGACGCGCGACCAAGCCAGAGGTAACACATGGATTCGAACCGAAGTTCCCTGTGTTGGTAGGCGATGGAATAGACTGCTACACTAGCCAGATGCCCACAGCAAGAGAATGCTTTTACTGGCCTTTTATTAAACATGACGTGGAAGTCGATGTCACTAGATGTTGTCCGTGCATAAAGCAAAAGAAACCAGCTGTACACGTAAGATCACCGATGAGCAGTATCATGACCACCTCACCACTCGAGCTTGTTTCCACCAGCTACTTACATCTGGAGCCTAGTAAGGGTGGCTACAAGTATAGTCTCATGGTCGTCGACCATTTCGTCAGATACGTCCAAGCCTATGCAATGAAGAACAAGTTGGGAAAAACAGCTGCAGAAAGAATATTCAATGACTTGTCCCAAGGTTTGGCTATCCTGCAAAATTACATCATGACCAAGGCTATGAGTTCGAAAATGAACTTTTCACCACCCTGCAAAATTTGAGCAGAGTTGGGTACTCTGGAACATACCAATATCATCCACAGGGCAACCCGGCCGAGCGTTTTAACAGGACCCTGTAACAAATGCTGAGGACCCTTGCTGAAAAGGAGAAATACAGATGGAAGGAGCATCTCCCTCAAATAGTCCATGATTGTAATTGCATGTGCCACGAGTAGAAAGGGTACTCACCTTTCTACCTATTGTATGGTCATCATCCGCACTTCCCAGTTGACCTCTTGTTCAGGCTGAACACCAATGAGCAATCCCAGACTCCAAGGGGCTGTGCAGAGAGTTGGGCCAAAAGAATGACTGAAGCCTACCAGATTGCATCGGAGAATAATAAACAGTCCAGCACCCAAGGGAAAAAACTACAACCAACATGTGAGGGGGGCCATCTTGCAACCAGGCGACAGAGTTCTTGTACATAATCTGGGAGAGAGGTGGACCTGGAAAGCTAATGGTCTATTTGGAAAACACAATCTATGTTGTTAAGGAAAGAGTCAACTACAGTCCGGTGTACAGAGTTGTCTCTGAGACGGATGTGTCAAGGTCACGTGTCCTACACCGAAACCTGCTACATCTGGTGAACGACCTACCTGCAGACTTACCTGCACCAGTAAAGCCACCAGCACCTAGAAAGAAAAGGAAAAATAACAGACACAAAGTGCCTGAGAGCAAAATGCCACTTGTCCAACAGAGCGAGACAGACTCAGGATGATGATGGAACTCCCAGGTATCCGTACTGGCTACAGATGCCTGCAGAAAATGGACACAGACAGGAGAACAATTGTACTTACCAGTAATCCTCGAAGTCCTCGTCATGCTGAACCTGCAAGAGAAAATGAAAAAGAGTGGAGACATCTGGAAAGGAAATAAGAGAACTACAGGGCTAGAGGAAATAATAGAGGACGACTCACTTGAGGAGGTTGAGCTATCAGAGGGTGACGGTGAGCAGGAACAGTGTGTTGATCCTACATGTGAAAACGAGTCTCTTCCACCTACCTTGACCCCCATGACTGACAATCACACACAGTCAGTTAGAAGATCAACCCGAACAAGGAAACCAACATAGACATTTACCTACCAAATATTAGGCCAGCAGCCATGCTCTGCCGTCAGTAGTTTAGCAGTTTGGGGTGTACCCTCTGTGTCGGTGACAGCAGTCCCACCTTAGCATTTCACACATCCATATCAGACGTTACCATACCAAACACCACCCTACCCACCAGTAATGCCTTACAGTATTCCCACATGTGGGTACTCAGTATCCAAACTTACCTTGAGTGCTCAACGTTACCAGACATTTGGGATGTAAGTCAGTCTGGAGAGTTATTATGTCAGTAGCCATTTTTTCTTGTTGGGGGTCGTGTGATGCCTACTAAATGTATGGTCTTAATTTTGTTATACTGAATTTACCTTTCATTTTCTTGAATATTGTTTTTGTGTGTGTGTGTGTGTGTGTGTGTGTGTGTGTGTGTGTGTGTGTGTGTGTGTGTGTGTGTGTGTGTGTGTGTGTGTGTGTGTGAAGCGCTTTGAGTGTTTTTGTTTTTTTCCTGAGTGGCCGTTGCAGCCAGAAAAGCGCTATATAAATTGATCGATTGTGTTTGATTTTTAGTCTACCAATACTTTGAAATGAATGCTGCTCTAGTTTTCACCTCGGGGGGGAGCTGTGTGATAGGGATGTCTGTGAATGTTCTCGTTCACAGACATCCCTATAGGGAGTTTCACGCTAGGTAGCGTAGAAAGCTGCCGTCATGCTGACGAGCAGAACGGAAGAATCCGGCAAACACTGTCCGTCCTCGTCATGTCTCTTTTCCCCTGTTCCTAAAAGGTTGGTGAATAAACATTCTTGTGTAATGGTTTACGAATATATCGAACATGTTAGCCCTTGATTTTTGTGTAAAAATAAGGAAGTGTGACTTACATATGTCGACTGAACAAAAGTTTACATCGTGCTGCTCAAATGAATGGGGCTACAGCACTGTTAGCAAGTTGTAATGGAAGTCAATGAGACAAGATGGCCGCCCGCACTTTTCGCTGTTTTATTTTGTGTAGTTTAGTGATTCAAACTCGGTCAATTAACGTTTTTTTATGGCGCCTGGTCATATCTAAAAGGGGCGCATAGGTAACCACCATGGTAGCAGTCATTGAGAGTATGGTTTTGGTGTGAGATTAGCGTGTAAATGTTGGCTAGCTCAACTTGTTCGCCGTTCACTATGATGTTAATTTGGGTTTTCTGATCGTATAGCTAAGCATACTGGTTAGCTAGTACGTCAAACGCTAGTTAGTATTCTGTTTTGACGTTTTAATGGTTTTAAAAAGCTAAAATACTTCTACAGCAGGAGTCAGTTTTATTTTGTTTCATTGATTTGAATTAATCTAACTGAAAGACGTCAGACTAGCAATCATGAGTGCTGATGTGTAAGCTAATTAAAGCTAAGGTAACTAAACATTTGGATAGATGAGCATGCATGGAATGTATAGGCTATTGGTTTATTACTTTTCAGTTTATGGAGTGTATGGGAGACCTGTTGCAAGGAAAAGCCAATGTAATTGTTTTTCTACAATTGAAAATTTGTAAGTATACCAAAGACAAAAGGGGGGGGGGGGTTGTTGTTTGAATAAAAGATGCTGACGAGCAGAACTGACGAACACAACAAACACTGTCCCTCGTCGTTGTTTCTCTTTTCCCCTGTTCCTAACAGGCTGTCCACAATTATTACCCGTTCATGGGATCCCAACCCCCTGGGACCTGTAACATTTACAACGGGCTTTAACTGCAGCAATATGTCAAGATCTAGTGGCAACCACCACAGCTGATTTTGGAAGCCAGTGGTGAAGCGTCTTAGGTTGCAGTTCTTCTAGTGCCCGCCAGATGGCTGGCTCCCAAAAGGCTCAGTTTGTATGGAAGTCAATGGGTAAAAACCCTAACTTCTCTCTAGAATCGCAGTCAGTACATTTTTTCCACAAATAGTCCGGGTCTTAATTGCTAATTTCGTTTCTTCTAATTTGTGTTTTGGTGGGGATTTTGAAGACTATTGTTCCGTTAAGAGGATATAAAAGCTTAAAGATTGGTATGTTTGGAGTTGTGGTTGCCGTGAAAGACAGGTTTCTGGTGGTGGCAAAGGTTGTTTATGCGCCTAAAGCAGGCCCCCCTTTAGTGGCAACTCCTTGCTCAAACTTCAATATTTCTGCATTAAAATCTGACAAGATGACTGCAAGTGTCAATGCAAACACGTGACTTCAAAAAGGCTGTTCAGAATACAGGTGATATCACCGATGCTACATCAATATTTTATGCAGTTTATGGTCAAAACTATTTGTATTGTTTAGCACCTCTGCAAACAAAAGGAATGACCATAAAGCTCAGGTAGCTAATACCTGGATGGAGATTTTGGCACGATGCTCTGTGAAGCAATAGTTTGCTCTCCCAGTCAGAATGCAGGAGGCATGGAACCTTTCTCCATATTCTGTTCAGCAGTGCCTGTTGAAATCACTTTTGTCCTCAAATGGCCCCTATACCGCCATCCCTTCTAATTCAGATGCTAAAGGTTCTGCTTTGAACCTTTCACTGCTCGGAATACGGGTGATATCACCGATGCTAGATCCATATTTTATGTAGTCTATGGTCAAAAGTATGCTGTTTAGCACCTCTGCCAAATGAAAGAAAGAAAAAGGAATGACCATAAAGCTCAGGTAGCTAATATCTGGATGTAGATTTTGGCATGATGCTCAGTGAAGCAATAGTTTGCTCTCCCTGTCAGAATGCAGGAGGCAGGGAACCTTTATCCATATTCTGTTCAGCAGTGCCTGTTGAAATCGCTTTTGTCCTCAAATGACCCCTATACCGCCATCCCTTCTAATTCAGATGCTGAAGGTTCTGCTTTGAACCTTTCGAAAAAGCTACTAAAGCTACTATGTCCGCTTGAAACCTAGAAAAAAAGAAGTGGCAGGGCTGGACATTTTCTCTGCAGATATTACTATTAAACAGGCAGTTGGGTAAGATAGATAGATGGATCAATGGTTGAATCTTTTCACAAGAATAATGTGGCAAATGCTTGGAAAAAATAGGGGTTTTGTTGTATCACTTTGTATTAGTGTCCAGGAAATGGATAGAGTACTGTAAACATGTTTTCCACTCAATGGCTGTTTTTCTCATGGGAGTTCATACTGTTTTTCCTCCACCATTTACTCTGTGGATCATGCGGATAGGTGTTGAAGCAAATTACTCGTCCCCAGGTGTTCCCCGTGAAGAAGTGCTGGTTAAAGGAACGCTTGCTGACTTGTACTCACTGTCACCAATGTACGTCATATTGCATCCAAGGGAGTTTAAGTTCTCCTCTGTGGCACAAAGCCCATAAAAGCCAGGACTAGGAAATAAGGCTCATGTGACTAGTGTCAATGGTTTGCTGAGAAATAATACCATTTTTTTTATAGACTTACCAAGCCACAATCACTTGCTGGAATCAAATGCACTATATTAAGTGGAGGGAAAGTCGGAGTTGGACTCATAGAACACTCAAGTTTGAAGCAAGGGAAGAAAGTGGAGGAATGTAATTAAGTGCTCCCCTTTTTATAGCAGTTTAATCATTCTGTTCTTAAAGTGACTGATAATGCATTCAGTGCCCATGTTCTTGTGCCCTTTCCTTATGCCAAGTTTGCATTTTATTAAATGCAAACTGAACAATGTGAATGCAAAAATGTTCAGTCTGCAGAAAATGGTTGTTAGCCATTCAATCAACAAGTACCTCCTTTTGTGCTACAATTATGCATGCATAATTTATTTTTGCTAATAATGCATTCGATGTTAATTAGATTGTAATGTTTAGTTTAAAGTTTAAAGCATTATATGTTCCAAACAAAGTGTTTAAAGATTGATGATATTCATTGACTCCCAAATAACCGCTTGTTTTAAAGCTTGTATTTCCAGATGTGTTTATAGATTTGTTGCCCTAGTTTCTCCCTGGAGAATGTGTTTAGCCATTTTTGGCAGGGATTTACATTTGATATGTATTTAGTCCATAACTAGACTGTACCCATCTGTTTAAAAAAATAGTTTCACAAAAAAGGATTACTTAAATGTAAAAGTGACCGCCAAATGATATAACCCAAGGATTTTGTTCAATGTAATGGAGTCACTTAATAGCCCCGACTCATTCAGGGCACTGATTAGTTTTTAACACTTTTTTTCTAAATAGTTTTAACACACAAGGTTATGATCACTCGACCCACAGTTTTATCTGTTGGCAAAGTGTATTTTGTGCTTTGCAGTTGTTTTGAATCTATTTTCCCTCTTATCTTTAGCAGATATCGTATCTCACAAAGTCCACCACTTGCATCCTGGATGATATTACAAAATACATTAAAAAAAAATCCTGACACTGTTTGCCCCACCTTGTCTTGTCTTATCAGTAATCAACAGCTGTCTGCTAACTGATGTTTCTTTCCAGCTTATAAACAAGCCAAATCAGATCAGGGTGATATTTTAGTCTCAGTCTTTTTGCTTTTGACTGTGCAGGCCAGTGGTATTCAACCATGTGCCATTACGGGACATGTGTATGCCGGTTTTCTTTCCTGCCCAACACTACACCATCAGACCTCACTGGTTAACACACCTTCAGCTAGACAGAAGAGGACTAGTTAGTGAAATTAGATGTTGCAGTGTCAGGTTGGAATGAAATCCTGCCCACACATCTCCTTCCATGGCACATGATTGTATAGCACCGGTGCAGACAATGCCATGTGTATCGATTACCTGAAATTCTGAGTTAGTGGTGAAAATGCAACAATTGACTAGTTCAACTCGCACTATTCAGCATCTGAATAGAACTCCAGCCACATTTACCTTTAGAGTTCCTCAAGGTTTCAGTTTAATTTCCTGTCCCTTTTTCCCTTACATCTCGGCCTTGTCATTAGTAAACACAATATTTCTGTCCATGGCTTACACGATCAAAGAGATATGCTTACTTTTGAATTCCATTGACCTAAATGGTCTGGATGCTCTCAGGCACAAAATATTGTATGTCTCAAGATTTTTGGAACTAAGTGAAAAAGTAGAGATGGGACTTTGCCATTAACACATCTGATGTAATTCATGACATTTTCATGCAAAATTAAGCAAACTGAAATTTGGAAAAAGTTGTTGATGCTGAGTTGACCTTTAAACTCTTTGTGTGCAGCTGTGCTGAATAGGCACAACACAGTGATACAGTCAGTGTCTTAATTAAGAACAATTTACATAAATTGTCAATTATAATTTTTAACCTGGAGATAATCATCTATTCTTTTATCTCCTCACATTTAAAGTATAGTAGCCCTTTGTATTTCGACATGAGTGAAAATACCCCTTGACATTTCTAGCTCAGTCAAATTTCATCAGCTAGTTTTAGGTGGTGTCAGCAGATGTAATCACATAACTGGGTCGCAGCAGTAGGCCAAATAGATCGCTGGATTTCTGCAATAAACACATTTTGAAACAGGAAAAAAATGGCTGCAACCCACAATGCTTTTCCTGTAGAATTCACATTTCATTAAAGAAAGTGGTTAGTGTATGTGTACTTAGTTTTCATTGTCTTGGTGAAACTTAAATAATGCCTTGACTGTTTCTTTTGATCATTAGTAAGCCATGATTGAAGACTTGAAAGGTGAATACTGAATTGGTGAACAGTTTTTTGAAGTGGTCATGATAATTTATTTCCAGTTTTTAATGTGCAAAAAAAAAAGAAGTTTGGGAACCCCTTTCTTTAGAGACACTCGTAGGTCGGGCTCCCAGCAATATCGCAGGCCTTTTATCTCCACTATGAGACTCCCCTCTGTCTGCTCCAAAGTCTAGGATCAAAACTAAGGGTGACTTTGTTTTTGCAGTCAGAGCCCTGAGGCTCTGAAAAGATTTGCAAGAGGAGCGCAGACTATGAGAATCTGTTTATCTTTGACATGGCCTCCCAAAACTTTTGTGTTAAAAAACTTGCTTTTATGTGTGTTCTTACTATGGATGTTTTTTTTTTCACTCCACATTCTTAATCCCTTTCATCCTGTGCTGCCTTTTTGTATGGCTCGTTTTTAAATGAATATTGACTGATTTTTTTTTAGAGCAGTTTGTAAAACATAACACAAACCATTACTGATCCTTCCCTGATCCTTCTTCAAATTCATATTTACTTTTTAACCACTGATGTAGTAGTTAAAGATGCAAACAGTGCTGGCTGGCCAGTACAAGGCGCTAGGGCGCCGCCCCCTTCAAACATCAAGCGACAAAAATCTACTTAAACATATTAAATATAATTCAGTTGTATAATGCAAATAGTTATGAAATAAAAGTATTTTTCAGTCTGTGAGCACATTTCAGCAGCCATTAAATATTGGTTCCAAATGGTATTTGGTTAATTTCTGTGTGAATACATATACTTCCTGGGTGAGGGGCGCCAGCAAAACGATACCTTATGTAAGTCCTCCAACTTTTGGCGAGCAGGTGACCTGAGGCTGCTGTCTAATTGGTTTCTTCAGAATTTCCATGGGGTGCAGTTCTGTGCGCCCCAGACACTCCCACTTTTATTGACAGCAAATTTGTATTTTAAAGTTCTTTGGTCTAATGTGATTGGACAATTCTCGTGGCTGTCAATCATGTTCACACCCACCACCACGCCTCATCTCGACTGTCAATCATCCACCGTCTACGAACTCTGATAAAATCTATAGGCTACATTGTCCTTAATAACTCTGTGACTGTGTGGACATTAAAGCAGCCGTCAGGTGTGCTGCGCCAAGGTAAATTGTGTCCCCCCCCCCCCAAAAAAAAAATGTTTAGCACTATGATGTTACCCATATTCATCTTTATCCCAGGTTGATATCAAATATCACAAAAAATAAATCTTGCTATTCTCTAGTCATTTTAATATTGTGAGTGATACAGTAGTTGCTGTGTTACTATGAATTATCTTATAATACTATACTACTATATTGCACATGCATCCTTTAATACTATGCAGTGTAAGTGTTACATAACGGCAATCGTGATGAGATTAACGAAAATAAAAATGGCAATTTTTAAGGTATTCTTTGCAACAGGTTCACATCAAAATCCTGTGTCAGAAAAGTTTTCCCTGCCGACTCTTTCCATTAGAATAAACAGCAAAACATTAACCTTGTCCCTGTCTGCCTGGGTTTGCGATGACATATGACTCTTAGACAATCCAGACTCCCTTTAAAGTATCTTCTTCTAAAGCTCTTTCTTCCTCTATTCCTTACCGTCTACCCTAACTCAGTTCTCTTACTACATCCCTTTTTTCCCACCACAGGTTCACCTATACTTTGGGCGAAGGAATGTGGCTGCCATTGAGCAAAAGCTTTGTCATCCCCCCTGCCGAACTTGCCATCAACCCCTCAGCCAAGTGCAAGACAGACATGACAGTCATGGAGGACGCCGTGGACGTACGGTGAGGGATGACACCTCCTGACATTAACTCCTTCTATATTCCTTTTCTCAAAGGTGAAGTTTCAGAGAAGAGTAACTTTAATAACAAAAAAAAAAGTTTTATAAGGTTGTGAGGCTGGGTACATTTTTGCTGACCACTGCACCAAACAGAAATGAAGTTCTGCACTGAGTAAGAATTTCTTTTTTCAACTTCTTCCCAGAGGTTTCACTCCTCTCTGCACTTTTCTTCCTCGATAGAAATGTTGAGAAAAGTTGTTTTTGGTATAATTGGGTGCTTTCATTGTACCTGTTTTTGTTGGTCTACCTTCACTAAGAACATAACTCTTTAAACCATTCAGCATTGTTATTCCCATTTAATCTTTATTTTCACCTTTTATCTTTGCTGGACAAAGGCTTAACAGCCTTGATAAAGTTGATGTCAGATTCTGACTTCTTATTGGTCATGATTCAGAGAGTCAGGAACACAAAATCAATACGTTAGCAGGAAACACAAAAAAAGGGCAAAAACGAAATTGGTTGGCAGCAAACCCATTGAGGGCACTTTAATTGTTAAATGGTTCAATTCTCTCTGAAAGAAAAAAAAGCTTGCTCCCCGCTATCACTTTGTCTGGTCTGCAGTAAAAGAGCTTGAGCTAAGGAAATGTTCGGCTCTCGTTAACACCATCACATCGATGTCTATAGATTTTTTTCCCCTGGTACAAGGGTTTCAAACAGGGCATAAAAGTTAATATTTACCATCGATTGTAGGCATAGGAAAATGTGTGTGCTTGAAATTGTAATATATGTTAATACTGCTTGCCACCTAGAAAAAAATAAGTAAAAACTGCAATAATAGGATGCTGGCTGCCATTGATCGAAATTAATTCTGAAGCCGTCATGAATTCAAGAAACAAAAAAGGATGTCAAGCTGTTGCTCCACCATTTGAAAAGGTGTTTCCTCACAGCAACCCTTGTAGACAGCAATCTTATAGTTTATATTTGACCTTTTATATTTTTTCAGTAGGACAGACACCCCCCCCCCTTTCCCCCCAATTGTATCCAGCCAATTACCCCACTCTTCCGAGTCGTCCCCAACGCTGCTCCGCCCCCTCTACTGATCCGGGGAGGGCTGCAGACTACCACATGCCTCCTCCGATACATGTGGAGTTGCCAGCCGCTGCTTTTCACCTGACAGTGAGGAGTTTCACCTGGGGGATGTAGCGCATGGGAGGATCACGCCATTCCCCCTAGTTCCCCCTCCCCCCTGAACAGGCGCCCCAACTGACCAGGGGAGGCACTGGTGCAGCGGCCAGGATGCATACTCACATCCGGTTTCCCACCTGCAGACACGGCCAGTTGTGTCTGTAGGGATGCCCGACTAAGCTGGAGGTAACACGAGGATTTGAACTGGGATCCCCGTGTTGGTAGACAACGGAATAGACTGCTATGCTACCCGGACACCTCACAGGACAGACACTTAAAAAAATGTCAGCATCCTGGAGTTTCATTGCCATTATTGTTATTATGTATCTCCAAACACATTGCACTGTAGTATGGTATCTACCTATAACCAATGAGAGCACAAGTTTATATATTGTTGAATATAAACTGCAGAATGCTTCTCTGCGTCATGAGACAATGTTAGACACCATTGTGTGCTTACGTATGATCACTGTCGATAGTTCAACTTTACATTTCACAACTTGAGTTTGAGTCATGTCCCTTTCACTTCATGAATTCAGAATTCTTTTCAGCCCTCATTTCTCTGCACCAGATCTGTCCAAGTTTACTCAAATATCAGATCAAACAGCAAAAGTTTGAAAACCTAATATTAGGGGCAATCAACCCAAAAGGAGGTTGTTACAGTGGTAATGATGTCAGAAACTCATACTGATTGGGTTTCGCCTCCACCAAAATGAGTCAATGTGTCGATGGTTCCCAGACCACTGACGAAGGATTTCATGACAAGACATAATGGACAGCACTTATCAAGAAATATGCAGACACATTTTTACTTTCAGCAAAGTATGTAATAAAAAAATACGTTGAGCCCACAAAAATTGACTTCAAAAGAGGCTTCAAAAAAAGACTTCAAAAAAGAAAAACTATTTGAGGGAGGTGCTCCTTCAATTTTTGCTTTATCATATTTGTACCATAGCCCTCCTATTTTTTGTCTGTATTATACATATTTGGCTTAGAAGTAGATTATATTCATTAATAAAGCACATTAATCAGGAGAAGGCATTTATCTAAAGATTTTGAATATTCATTCAAATATACTAAAGACCTATTTATGCTGATCAGAAGAAACCACTTTACTAAAGCAGGAACGTATGGATTTATTTCATGCCTGGACTACTGATGTTAACATGAAAACACAAGCCAATATAGACTGTTGGAATCAACAACTGAAGTGATAAGTAGAGTAATTCAAAGACTTCACAGTTAAATTTGATTATTGACATGAATGATCATCACTCTGCATGATATAAAGATTATGTTGTGTTCATCCTGCTTGAGTTTTATTTTAGACAATGTTTGTCAGTAGAGAAGATACTATGTCAAATCAGTGGAGACAAAACCATGCAATTCAATCTGCAGGATACAAAAATTCCACATATTGCCATTTCAGTAATAGTGTATACACATCTTTAAGACTATTTGGTAATGATTTACATTAACTACATTACACGACACATTACACAACACATTAATTACTCAGCTATAGACAGTCTGTAGATATGCCATAACTGAACCAGTATGATTCATAAAGCCCCCCCCCCCTTTTCTCCTGAATTGTATCCGGCCAACTACACCTCTTTTCTGAGCCGTCCCGGTTGCTGCTCCACCCCTTCTGCTGATCTGGGGAGGGCTGCAGACTACCACATGCCTCCTCTGATACATGTGGAGTCTCCAGCCGCTTCTTTTCACCTGACAGTGAAGAGTTTTGCCAGGGGGACGTAGCGCATGGGAGGGGAATAGCGCGTAATGCACACGCTATTCCCCCCAGGGGGGAACTTATACTCAGTCAAGACGAGAAGTATGCCTAACACATGAATTATTCCTGCGAGGTGGAATCATGACATATGAATAAAACCTTTATGACTCATACTGGATCAATTATATGGCATATTTACAGACTGTTTATAGCTGTGTAATGAATGTGTCGCGTAATGTTAATGTAAATCATGACCAAATAGTCTTAACGATGTGTGTAAACTATTATTGAAATGGTAATATGTTACTATTTACCTGATAGAGGTAGGAGAATCTGAAACACTCTTACAACACCTCCATTCAAATATTTAATTTAAGTTTGAGATTACGATGAAGGCTATCGATATAATAGTGTATTTACTGTATGTATCCAGATGGGGTGATCTGAATGAAAGAAAGGTAAAAAAAAGAAAAGAAATTTGAAGAATGTCTTGGAAAAGACCCCACAGAATACCAGCAAAAGGAAGGAATTCCATGTGATTAATTGGCTGATACAGAAGTTGACAAAACCTCAGGCTTTCCTTTAACAAAATGGTGAAGCCATTTCAGTTATTGTCATTTTTTATTCTTACTTGCCGGAGACTGAATATAAACAATGGTCCTGAATCTCTGACTGTTCATTAAGCTTCAGGACAAGAAGTTATCACACACAACACTACTCGTATTTCAGCCATTCAGAGCATGTTACTTTTCAGACAGAGCAGACAGAAAGCAACCCGGCACCATGGAGTGCCAGGAGTACAGCGGTTTTGCTTCCAGACAATCACTTCAGCCACAGAGGACAGACTAATTACTGAAATAACCAAGTGTACTTTTACAAGGACTCACCAGAGAGTCGTTCCTTCTTGGTAAGAGACGGAGTTCTTATTGTGTTTTTAACTCTCATCAGGGAAATTTTATAAAATGAAAGGGGAAAAAAGGGGCAAATTTTCAAATTTAGATTAACATTTGTTCTATTTTAGATTATGGAAATTGCATTTGATGTTTTTAAATAGTTTAAGGAAAATCTGCACTTGTCTTTAGGCTCTGTTCAGCTGGTTTTGGGTGTTATGTAGATATAAGTATTCGAGGAGTCTGCACAGCTGACCGGATACTACTATGGCTTTGCACAGAGAGAAGACAATTCTAGTTTTTTTTTTCTTCTTAGATTTGTGTATTGAAGCAGCTGTATTGGTCATTTGCTGAGATATCTACGTGTTGTTAAAGCAGTAGGCATGTACACACTGACTAGCAGCATCTTGTTTATGGGCCCAGCAAGCTATTGACATTGACAGAGTTCCTATTCTCACTGTTTTCACCCTGACAATGTGCAGAACACATGCGGCATACAGACCAGACATTGACAGAGATGGAGGAGTAAAGTATGTACCGTGTTGTTTTATGCTTCTTTCTCCATGCAGCGAGGACTAGTGCAGACGTGTAGGTGGGAGTTTAATTATTAAATATTTTCTTTCTGTTGGTGTCTTTGAGTTTGGACTACACTAAGCCACCCCCACCCACCCATCCACCCACAATGAAAGCCATGTTATCTCTTCATTTGACCATGACAGCCTGTTGTCCTGGCTCTCCGCCATACGTACTTGGTCCATCCTTTGATTTTCTTGCAGCCTTGTGACGTGCCATCTCTTTATGGCTGTGTAGTGAGTGATGTGGAGAGGCGGTGGGAGACGCTTAAAATCAGATCTGAGCTTGAGACATCTACAGAAATACAGATCAAATCAAAAAGCAATCTGAATCTGAATTGATAGAATTGGGTTCAATGTGCTTTTTTTGCCATACAGACAAAAGAAAAGCAATCAAATTAAAACTAGATTTGAAAAAAAAAGTGGATTCGGGCTTCCAGTTTGAACAAAGCCTTTTCTATTGAGACATGCTGCCAAAAAAAAGATAATAATAATCCTTGCATGTCATCCAAGGCTGGTGTCTTATTGGTTTTAATTTGACAGTCTGTGCTGACCAGCTGGCCCCCATATTCACACTGATTTTCAACAGATCACTGGAGCTTCAAAAGCTCCACTATCATCCTGGCCCAAGAAATCCTGTATCTCGGATTAAATAACTACAGGCTCATCGCCTTGACGTCTGTGGTCATGAATTCCTTTGAAAGATGGGTGTTGGCCCACCTAAAGGACATCACAGGCCCCCTACTGGACACCCTGCAGTTGCTGCAGACCAGGCAAAAAGGTCAGTGGATGATGCAGTCATCATTGGACTGCACTACATCTTGCAACACCTCGACCCCCCAGGGACATACGCAAGGGTCCTGTTTTTGGACTTCAACTCAGCATTCAACACCATCGTCCCAGACATCCTCCACTCCAAACTCACCCAGGTCACTATACCAGTCCCCACCTGTCGGTGGATCAAAACTTCCTGACAGACAGGAGACAGCAAGTGAGGCTGAAGAAAATCACAACCAGCACCCGGACAATCAGCACTAGTGCCCCCAAGGCATGTGTTCTCTCCCCTCTGCTCTTCTACCGCTACACAAATGACTGAATCTCAGGACACCCATCTGTTAAACTCCTGAAGTTTGCAGATGGCACAAAGATCGTCAGCCTCATCCGGGATGGTGACAAGTCTGCATACAGATGGGAGGTTGAACAGCTGGTTGCCTGGTACGTTCATAACAACCTGGAGCTGAATATGCTCAAAACTGTGGAGATGACAGTGGACTTCAACAGGAGCCTTCCAACACTGCCCCCCCCCACTCACCATACTCAACAGCACTGTGTCTGCTGTGGAAACCTTCAGGTTTCTGGGATTCACAGTCTTCCAGGACCTAAGGTGGGTGTCCAACACAGACACAATCATCAAAAAGGCTCAGCAGAGGATGTACTTTCTCCATCAGCTCAGGAAGTTCAACCTGCCTCAGGAACTGCTTATTCAGTTCTACCTGCAATAATCCAGTCTGGTCTCTGCACATCCATCACTGTCTAGTTTGGATCAGCCAGCAAACAGGACAAGAACAGACTACAACACACAGTCAGGACTGTAGAGAAAATCATTGGTGCCAACCTTCCCTCAGTTCAGGAGTTATATATCTCCAGAGTCAGAAAACAGGCAGGCAACATCACTGCATACCCATCACAACTTCTCCCCTCTGGTAGGTGCTACAGAGCACTGTATGCCAAAATAATCTAGACACAAGAACAGTTTCTTTCCACAGGCTGTCACTCTGATGGACACTTAACATTGTCATAATAAAGCCAAGTATGCTGTATATACTGTATATGTACCTCATGTATATAAGTAATCTGCTAACACATTTATTCTAGCATCTTTGTACTCTGCACCATTGCACTATTGCCTCCTTGTTTCACCTGCATATAGTCATTCCATATATATATTCCTGAAGATTGTAATCTGCTAACACATTTATTCTAGCATCTTTGTACTCTGCACCATTGCACTATTGCCTCCCTGTTTCACCTGTATATAGTCATTCCATATACAGTGCATCCGGAAAGTATTCACACCCCTTCACTTTCCCCACATTTTGTTATGTTACAGCCTTATTCCAAAATGGATGAAATTCCTTTTTTTCATCAATCTACATACAATACCCCATAATGACAAAGTGAAAAAGGTTTTGTAGAAATTTTTGCAAATTTGTTAAAAATAAAAAACTGAAATATTGCATGTACATAAGTATTCACACCCTTTACTCAGTACTTGGTTGAGGCACCCTTGGCAGCGATTACAGCCTCAAGTCCACTTGGGTATGAAGCTACAAGCTTGGCACACCTATATTTGGGGTATTTCTCCCATTCTTCTCTGCAGATCCTCTCGCGCTCTGTAAGGTTAGATGGGGAGCGTCGCTGCACAGCTATTTTCAGGTCTTTCCAGAGATGTTCAATGGGGTTCAAGTCTGGGCTCTGGCTGGGCCACTCAAGGACATCCACAGACTTGTCCCAAAGCCACTCCTTCGTTGTCTTGGCTGTGTGCTTTGGGTCATTGTCGTGTTGAAAGGTAAACCTTCGCCCCAGTCTGAGGTCCTGAGTGCTCTGGAGCAGGTTTTCATCAAGGATCTCTCTGTACTTTGCTCCATTCATCTTTCCCTCGATCCTGACTAGTCTCCCAGTTCCTGCCGCTGAAAAACATCCCCACGGCATGATGCTGCCACCACCATGCTTCACTGTAGGGATGGTATTAGCGGTGATGAGAGGTTCTTGGTTTCCTCCAGACGTGACGTTTGGCATTCAGGCCAAAGAGTTCAATCTTGGTTTCATCAGACCAGAGAATCTTGTTTCTCATGGTCTGAGAGTCCTTTATGGGCTTTCTGGCAAACTCCAAGCGGGCTGTCATGTGCCTTTTACTGAGCAGAGGCTTCCGCCTGGCCACTCTACCATAAAGGCCTGACTGGTGGAGTGCTGCAGAGATGGTTGTCCTTCTGGAAGGTTCTCCCATCTCCACAGGGGAACGCTGGAGCTTTGTCAGAGTGACCATCGGGTTGTTGGTAACCTCCCGGGCCAAGGCACTTCTCCCTCGATTGCTCAGTTTGGCTGGGCAGCCAGCTCTAGGAAGAGTCCTGGTGGATCCAAACTTCTTCCATTTACGAATGATGGAGACCACTGTGCTCTTCGGGACCTTCAAAGCTGTAGACATTTTTTTGTACCCTTCCCCAGATCTATGCCTCGATACAATCCTGTCTCAGAGGTCTGCAGACAATTCCTTTGACTTCATGGCTTGATTTCTGCTCTGACATGCACTGTCAACAGTGGGACCTTATATAGACAGGTGTGTTCCTTACCAAATCATGTTCAATCAATTGAATTTACTACGGTTGGACTCCAATCAAGATGTAGAAACATCTCAAGGATGATCAGTGGAAACAGGATGAACCTGAGGTCAATTTTGAGTGTCATAGCAAAGGGTGTGAATACTTATGTACATGCAATATTTCAGTTTTTTATTTTTTTATAAATTTGCAAAAATCTCTACAAAACCTTTTCTCGCTTTGTCATTATGGGGTATTGTGTGTAGATTGATGAGAAAAAAATAGGAATTTAATCCATTTTGGAATAAGGCTGTAACATAACAAAATGTGGGGAAAGTGAAGGGGTGTTAATACTTTCCGGATGCACTGTATATATTCCTGAAGATTGTTGTGCTGTTATTCTATGTAAGTACATTGAGAGCCACTAAACCAGACTCAAATTCAGTGTATGTGCAAACATACATGGCCAAATAAAGATTATTCTTATTCTGATTCTGAATTTGTCTGTGCTGCAAAAAAAAAAAAAAGAAAAGGGGAAAAAAAGCAAATAATTGTGCTATGCTTATCAAATATTTGACCAAATTTAGGCCTAAATGCATTGTTTAATTGTTTATTGTCAAAACTTTTCTTTATGTGTTATACAAATATTTTATTGACTTTCACTCTTGTAGTGTAACTATACTATAATTTAAATTTTGCACTCATTATATATTTTGGGGCGCCACCTACTTGTAGGAAATTAAGATAACCAAATTACTCAGTCAAAGATCTGAAAATTGTGAACTCAGTTCAGAGATCTCTATCTCTGCTTCAAAGCAGCACAAACACAATAAAGATAGTAATTACGTCACCTCTCAGATGAAGAACATACGCAGAACAACAACTTGTTCTAGATGGGACTATTTGTTGACAAACTAAGGAGCATGGATGTAGTCAGAGCAAGTAGTGAAAGAAATTAAAAACAAATGACTGAGTGAATGAAAAAATAAATGAAGGCATTGATGGATGGATGAGTGAATTGACATTAAACTAACAAGTTGTTGCTGACAGAATGAATGAACTAATTAATTTTAAGTTTAACAAAATCAGAAATCTCAATGCAACGGGGTGACTGAAGCCAGCTGAAAAAAAGAAATACTTTACGAAAGCTCTTTTTTTCATCAACTCTCATGCAGAATGCATGGAAGATGGTTTGGTCCTTGGTTTCTACGGTGATGGACGGCAGAGAATGTAGGCAGGCTTGTTCGAAGGACATCGGGTGTGTTTAGGCAGGCTCGGTAGACTTCGGGTTGCTGTGGGAATAGCCAGAGAGGAACTGCTTTGAAGGAGCTTGTTCAGAGGTCCAACTTGGAGAACAGATCCACGCTTGGAGAGGTTCAGCTTAGTGTAGACAATGCTGAAGTAATACACATGGCATGTGTGTTCGAGTGTCGGTACGTTCAGTGAGGTGACAGGGTCCGAGCTGATGCAATAGCTATACTAAGTTAAAAAAAAATTTTTTTTAGAATTATGGCAAGAAAAGTATAATAAAAAAAAAGAGATTGCAAAAATATACGTGGAAACTGGCCTGCAGCGGCTTGATTGATGTTTAGGCTTCCTTGTGGTCTTTGAATGTTTTTTTCTGGATGAGTTTTCAGCTCAACAGCCAAGTGTAAGTAAAAAGCGAGGATGCAGCGAAAAGGGGGAGGGAAAGTCTTGAGAACCAGAGCGTGGCACAAAGCTAAGGACGCCTACCAAAGAGGGAAGGAAGACCGAAGAAAAAGGAAAAGAACAAAAACAGAGATAGCACAAACGTTGTAACTACTTCTGTAGTTTTAGGCAGATGTCAAATGAAAGATGAAACTTTCATGGGCTTTTGGAGGAACGCCCATGTTTCTTTGTTTGAGCAAGAAGGCTGCCTCACCTTCAGAAGAAAGAGAATAATCTTATTAATGTCCTATCCAGGGAGTATCAAGCAGCCATACCAACATGTACCCCGGTTCTGTTGAATGACAGAAGCTAAGCAGGTGTGGGCTTGGCTAGTACTTGAATGGGAGACCTTCCGGGAAAACTGAGTTGCTGCTGGAAGTGGTGTTGGTGGGCCAGTAGGGGGCAGTCTTCCCTCTGGTTCTAATAAACAAAAAAAATCCCAATGCCCTGGTGCAGTGACAGGGGACACTGCTGTAGGAGATGCCGTCCTTCAGATGAGATGACGTCCTTCAGATGAGACGCTGTCCTTCAGATGAGATGTTAAACTGAGGTCCTGACTTACTGTGGTCATTAAAGATCCCATGTCCCTTTATCACAGAGTGTGGGGGGGGGGTTGCCGCCCAGTGTCCTGGCAAAATTCCCAACCTGGCTCTCTCCATCTGGCCACCTAATCACCCCCCCATGTAATTCGCTCAATGATTCCTCCCTCTCCAACTCAAGCTGATATGTGGTGAGCGTTCTCGTGCGAAATGGCTTCCGTGCATCACCCAGGTGGGTGCTACACTTTAGTGGTGCTTGAGATGAGTTTCCCCCCCCTTCACTGTGGAGTGCTTTGGGTGTCAAGATAAAGTGCTATTTAAATGGAATCCATTATTATTACAAGAAAGAAGAAAGCCACTTTATTTTGTCATTGTAGATCTACAACGAATTTGTTCACTGCCTTTAACCCATCCTGGTGTATAGGAGCAGTAGGCAGGTATAGGAGCGTGCGCAGCTGCAGCTGCAGCGCCCAGGGACCAATTCCAGTTCTTTTTCCTATTGCTTCGGTCAGGGGCACAGGCAGGAGTATCAACCCTAACATGTATGTCTTTTTGATGGTGGGAGGAAACCAGATCACCCGGAGGAAACCCACACAGACATGGGGAGGACATGCAAACTCCACACAGAAAGGACCTTGAACGTCCTGGGGTTTGAACCCAGTACCTTCTTGCTATGAGGCAACAGTGCTAACCACTGGGCCACCGTGCCGCCTTTTTTTTCTTTCTTTTTTTTTTTATTAATATATTTGAAGGCTACGCAATTTTAATAAGCCTAGATACTTGCTTCTTTCTGTCATCAATGTTGACACATCATGTAAATCTATGGGCAAAACACTTGGAAATTGCATAACATTAATCACACAAGTGAATACAGAATAAAGACAATTTCTCTAAATTGTGACTAGCACTAAGTGGAAGTGGACTACATTTCAATTCTACAAGACTTAGGTATTCAAATCACTAGATAATAAATTAAATGATTGATTTTAAAGAAAACTAATACAGTAATGGTCATCATGTCGATAAATCAGTTGCTTGTCTTACCGAAAATGGTCACTACATAGCAGTGTGGTCACACAGCAAACACTGCATTAAATCTGAATTTTAATAACTCAGTCATTTTATATCGCACATATATGGGAGTTGAACTATTTATGAAAATATTTGCTGAATAACATTTACTGGATTACTAGATGATTAAAAAGTTAATTCACATTAATTCATGAATATACAGAACTAGGGGGGGGGGTTATACTGAAATCTTTCCAGGAATGCTAAAAAGATTATATCAGATAAGTTTACCAACATTTGGCAGTCTCCAAGGAGAGGGATTTGTGTGTGTGTGTGCGTGTGTGTGTGTATGTGTGTGTGTGTGTGTGTGTGTTGGGGGGGGGGGGTTGGAGGATCAAGAAGACCTCCAATAAAACTCGTTCTTCTTTCCTGTAAAGTTCAAAAATAATTCATGATATGAGAGAGAAAGAGACTTGAATTGGTCAGTTCAAGTCATTGTCCTGTCTCCAACGTATAGTGAGGTTAAAGTTTCTGGCTTGTGTGGAGATGAGATTAAAGCTTCCTTCTGTGGTCAGCAGTGACGATGACTTGGAAAGGTCGTTAAGTGGTTCTTCGTGTCCTGCTATAAATCTGATAACCATATGAAATAACATGGTCTCTCTGTTTAATGTCAATTTGGCACTTTTATGTGAGGTGAAGTTAAAGCCATTCTTGTGTGAGTTGGCCTTGGTGCATACACAAGCAGAATGTCAGATTAAACCACATAATGTTTCTGGAAGAATCCAAACTTTATTGCTTGAGTTCTGTACACTCTTAAAATGTGTTTGAGCAGTGGTACTGTTGTATATGTTCACCTGAAAAAAGGACTGCAGCAGAAAAAAGGACTACTTTCATTTTGCCAACGAACAAATCCAAGAAAAGAGGGAATTGAATGCTACAACATGTCTTAAATGGTTCCTACTCGCTCCTTAATAACAGGTCTTTTAAATACAAATGACTCTTGTGTAAGCCCTTTTGTGTTGTAAATTGTATCAGAACATTCTCAGAAAAAAAAGGGGTGTCCGGGTAGTGTAGTGGTCTATTCCGTTGCCTACCAACACGGGGATCGCCGGTTTGAATCCCTGTGTTGCCTCCGGCTTGGTCGGGCATCCCTACAGACACAATTGGCCGTGTCTGCAAGTGGGAAGCCGGATGTGGGTATGTGTCCTGGTCACTGCACTAGCGCCTCCTCTGGTCGGTCAGGGCACCTGTTCGAGGGGGAGGGGAAACTGGGGGGGGGGGAATAGCGTGATCCTCTCACGCGCTACGTCCTCCTGGTGAAACTCCTCACTGTCAGGTGAAAAGCGGCTGGCAACTCTACATGTATCAGAGGAGGTGTGTGGTAGTCTGCAGCCCTCCTCGGATCGGCAGAGGGGTTGAAGCAATGACCGGGACAGCTCGGAAGAGTGGGGTAGTTGGCTGGGTACAATTTGGGGAGAAAAACAGGGAAAAATCCAAAAGAAAAAAGAAAGAAAGAAAAACAACAAAAACTGACCAATGTAGTCCCAGACAGACAGCACTTAACTGTAATTTCAGTGAAATAACCCAGGGGTGGAATTATTATTTGATTGTTCTTGTCAGTGTGCAGGATGTTGCTGCGTAACAGAGACTTTTGGAAAAACAAGACAGCACATTTGTTTGACTTTAATTCTCATTGAGGCTTTGTAAATGTATCCTGCACTGCACTGGCAGAGCACTACAATAAAATAAATGAATTGCAAAGAGATATCTGTCTGATGTGAAGCTACAAGGCTCCTAACATTAATTGATGCAGTAATAACATTCAGACATTGCCCGCACTGAAAACAAAAATCAGTGAAATGCATAGTGAAGTAATATGGTGAATGCAGTGAAAGCCATTGTACATCACATTACCTATTTAAGTCCATGTGCTTTTCAATACTTTCTGCCTGTAGCTTCTTGTCTGCCATATACTTTCACATGGCTACCCCCCCCTTCCTTTTTCATAATTCATTTTCGTTTGGCAGCTGTCTTCAAGATGGCCTGTAAATAACTCAATTCCATCTCTCTGATCTCTGATCTGATAAATGGCCCTTCCTCCGGGGCCTGTGAGGAACTCTATTACCAACCTCTTGAAGTTGTTGATTCCCTCAGCTTTTAAGCCACCCCCCCCCCCGTAATCATTTGTCACAGAACAAGTCCATTGAAAAAAAGACTGAATGAAGTGTGAAGCATTGATTTAGATTTGTTTAATGCATTTTGTTGTGCTGTGTATTCAGCAGGGGTTCAAACGTCTTGGTATGTTCAACCTATGTCCATTTCATTTTTCATACTGAAGGTTATTAAACTTTTAAAACCAAATGTTAAGTGGCAATAATGGATTGTACCTTGGATTAGATTTGTTCTTGTTTTGGGAGCTTTATAACAGATACCTGAAAAAGAAATAATTGCAAACGGAACTCTTTTTTCATAGCTAAATCATCAGGAAAAAAGCATCAAATACAGCTCAAACTTCAAGGGGAATTGATCTGTTCACATACCTTTGATTGAAGTCCCTTGCAGCACGTTGTATTCATTGTTGATGGCAAATTTCACATCTCAAAATGAGTGAGAAGCTAATGCCATGGTAATTACAGCGTAAAATAAGGCAATATTATATCCAGATGGACTTTCTTGGGCAAATGTCGGAATCAAAGGTTCAAGATTCTGCCTCAATCAGTTTTGACATACAGACGTCTGCTTACTTATCTATGCTAATGGTAGCTCTGATTAAGGGTTACCTTATTAAAGACTTCCTCCAGTCATATTAAGTCATTGTGCAGAAAAATGCAACATATCTTGAGCAATTGAAATGTTACTGCCCACTGCAAATGAAAAAAAGGAATTGTCACATTAGAGGGAAACCAGAACTGCTTCATACTCTCAACAAAGCACGCTTGCCCATATTTACCTCTCACCCCCACCTTGTACCTCGATACCATTATGTATGGACAGAGTATGACTGTGCAGAAGGATGAGACAGCAAATCTAAATAAGACACTGGACAACGATGCGGAAAAGCTTTGAGCTATACTTCCCTGAGGGAAGAACCTGAGTTAGCCAACTATTTCCTTCTAAAAATTAAATAATTATCATTAGGAGTCAAGTCAACTCAAATCAATTTTATTTGTAAAGCCCATTATCACAAATTACAAATTTGCCTCAGTGGGGTCTTCAGCAATACAGCATTTTGTCCTTAGACCTTTGCATTGGATAAGAAACAACTCCCCAGAAAAACCCTTTAACGGAGAAAAAAATAGGAAGAAAGGTAGAACAACAGAGGAGGGATCTCTATCCCAAGACGGACAGACGTGCAATGGATGCTGTGTTACACAGTTTACAGAATACAACATTGAAAGAGGAAAACGGAATTGTAATGGAATTATAAGATATATGATGAGGAGGGTGCCCAGCAGTATCCAGATGACACTGGAACGACCTAGGACTTGGACCACGTGACTATCATCACCATGTATTCCTGACAGAAGGACATATTTCATATGCACACAGGGGAGACTCACATCACACCATTCACATACATGGGAGAAGAGACGAGAGAAAAAAATTAGTCACACATGAGAGAAGGATATAACATTGAAACAGGATATGGATTTATAATATATATATAAAAAATGTGATGAGGAGGATGCCAAGCAGTGTCCAGGTGGTGACCACTGTCACCTTGGAGACCTGGGAGGAGGACAGACTACATGTGCACATGGGGGAGACTCACATCATACCATTCACATATACAGGAGAAGAGAAAAGAGAAGACATAATTCAGAGAGAGAGAAAAGTCATGTGAGAGAGGAGAACAGTTTGCAATAGCCAATAATGTCTACTATAATCGTCGGCAGAACAGTGCTTGGTAAATTCATTGAGATAGAAACCAACCGGCCATGCAGTAGAGGTCATGAAGTACTCAATTTAAAGGCAACTAATTGTAGGTTAAGGCAAAAAGATGTTTTAAGTTTGGATTTAAAGGACTCAACAGACCCTAATTGTCCGATGGCAGCAGGCAGGTTATTCCACAAGAACGGGGCCCGATAGGAAAAGGCCCTGCCACCAGCTGACTTCTTTTTAACTGGGTACACACAAGGAGCCCTGTATTTTGCAAGCAGAGTGCTCGAGATGGAATGTACGGTTTAAGGGGATCAGACAGGAATGATTGGGCAAGCCCATTTAAAGTTTTACAAGTGAACAGAAGCACCTTGGAAGTCTGATCTAACATTGATAGGAAGCCAATGAAGGGAGGCAAGAATTGTTATAATATGGTCAAATTGTCTAGTTAGGATTCTAGCTGCAGCATTTTAAACCATCTGAAGAATTTTTTTTAGTTCTAGCATCTGGCAGACCTGAAAACAGAATATTACATCAATCAAGTCTGGATGAAACAAATGCATGGATCAGTCTCTGCATCAGCCATGGAAAGGAAAGACCAAATTTTAGCTATGTTACATGAGGGAAGAAAGGCAGTCTTGGTGATTTCCTTAATGAGCTTGTCAAAGGAAAGGCTGGGATCAAATGTAACACTTTTTCACTTTGTGAAATCAGAGTTGTTGATTTTTATTGTTACTTGTGATCAAATTAGTGTCTGTGTCTAGCAGGGCCAATGACCAGCCATTTTATCCAAATTTAAAAGCAGGAAATTTAGTGACATCAAATTTTTCACAGCAGCCAAGCAGGCCTCCAAATTAGTCAGTTCAGTATGATCATCAGCCCTTATAGGTACATGCAGCCAAGTATCATCCACATAGCAATGGAAATTCATACCATGACTGCATTTAATTTGGCCAAGAGGTGAAATATAAAGAGTGAAAAGTCATGGGCCAAGAAAGGAGCCCATATATACGCCATATTTAACATCAGATGATGTCAATGTAATATTAGTATAGCATACACAATGTGTTCTTCCAGATAAGTAGGACTTAAGCCAAGAGAGAGCTACGCTAGAGACAATAACTGGCCATTCATTAAACCTGGCTTCCAGTGAAACAAAATACAAAAAAATGGACCATGCCCTCAACTACTGCATTACACACAGCTAGTAACTCAACGCTGAACTGTGTGTGCTGTGACAGTCTGGACTATAAACCAGAATGCTGCTCAGATAATTCAGTGTGTGCTCGCAAAGAAAATGTGAAACAATTGGGAAGGTGCTTTGTGTCCTTAGGTCTAAAACACATTGCTAAATTATGCTAAGTAAAAGGCATCACATGTGCTTTTTGTGGTCACAGACATCACCAGTCAATCTGTGATCAAGGTGAAGTACAGCCAGATGTGAGCAGTGGCAGTACAGATGCTGTGGTTTCTTCAATATCTAGCACTATGAAACCAAAGACTAATGAACAGAACGCAGTGTTGATGCAGACAGTTAAAGCATGGACAGAGGGACCAGAAGGAAGAAAAATTGTGCGGTTTGTTAGATGGAGGTAGCCAAAAGAGCTTCATTCATGAGAACCAGGTGAAAGACCTTAAATTACCTGTTTATAAACAAGAAACATTGAACCTTCACACATTCGGATCTACCGTTCCCATGACCACTAAATAGAACATTGTGAAGGTAACACTAGAAAAAATGTGCGGCACACGCAACAGCAGATTGAAATAACTGCTGTCGTAACTCAAGTGTGCTCTGCTGTAATGAAAGTTCTTGGGGCGCATATTCAAGAAGAACTCAGAACAAAAGAGTTGCAGCTTGCAGGTTTTTTGTTAGAGGGTGTGGATGATCCAGAGTTGTCTGAGCTAATAGGAGCAGACTTTTAACTGGGAAGTTGTGTCAGGCTGTGTTGAGAAATAACATGAATCCATGGTAGTTTTAGAACGCACATTTGGATGGGTTTTGCATGGACCATACTCTGTGTCTAGCAAGCCAGAAACCACATGCATGCACATTAGAAGTCTCAAAGGAGTTGTGTGATTTCAGGGAAATTAGGTCCCTAGGTATTGTTAATGCAAAAACTGAAAGCCCAGAGGAGACAGAGGCTCTTGAGAACTTTGAGCAGACCGTAACCTTTAAACCTGGACCCTATCAAGTCAAGCTACCATGGTGATAAGACAAACCAGATCTACCTGACAACTTAATGGCCACCAAGAAAAAGTTAGAAATTTTAAAGAAAAGGCTAAAGGCTGATGTAACTCTTTATGAAGGGTACAATAGTTATCCCAAGACTCTGCAGGAGGGAATTTGTGAGGATATTCCTGTAAATCACATGTCACCAGAAAAAATTGAGACTGGAATACTACCTTCCTCATCGTGCAGTTCTCCAAGAAGATAAGGCAACCACTGACTTAAGAATCATGTTTGATGCATCATCACACGAGAACTGTTGCCCATCCCTAAATGACTGCTTACAGACTGGGCCAAACCTGAACCCAGACCTGTTGGATGTGCTAATTAAGTTCAGACTACACAAGATAGCCTACACAGCTGATATCACTAAAGCTTCTCTGCAGACTGATGATGAGTTGCGCATAATGAGAATGAACAGTCATAGCATGTGAAGTCTCACCAAGCCCATTCCTTCTAACAGCAACTATTAGGAAGCACCTCCAACAGCACGAGACAGAGCAACTTAAAACTGTAAAGGCGTTCCAGGAATCCTATGTGGATGATTTCATTGCAAGTTCATGTGATGTTTAAGAAGCCTATTCAGTCACCACTGGTACAAGGGTCATTTTGTCGGTTGCTGGCATGAATCTATACAAATGGATGACAAGCTTATAATGCAATAATATAATGCAAACTTACAATTGCAATGTATAGCGGAACCAGACTCAAGGGGGAATTTATTGAAAGTATTGGGACTAGTGTTGAGACCTGAAAAGGAAGACTTTGAGTTTGATTTAAAGGGACCGTTGGACATTTTAAAAGGAAAACAAAACACTAAGAGAAGTGTGCTGTAGACATCAGCTAGTATTTTTTGATCCTATTGGTTTCCTCACTCCACCATTCAGGTGAAATGCTTGTTTCAGGAAATGTGGCGGGGGGAATTGGGTGCGACGAGCAGTTATCCCCTGACTTGACAAAATTGTGGAATAGCTGATGTTCAGAGTTACCACAGCTTAACCTGGTAGTCATTCCAAGAGGGTATAAAATTGAGTTTCAACCAAATGCACAGTCATACATGTTTTCTGTGATTCGAATGAAAACGCATATGGTGCTGTTGTATACCTGCAAGGACACAAAGAAGATGGGGAAATGGTGAGAAACTTTGTAGCATCAAAGTCACGGATCGCTCCCCTAAAGAAATTCTTTAGCACACTTCAAACACTTTACAATTGATTGGCGCCTTGATCGGAGGAAGGTTAGACAGTAATCTCCTTGAGTCCCTGAACCTGGAAAAGAATCAGTTAAGAATGTGAACAGACTCAATGATTACCTTAAATTGGATACATAGCCCTTCACAAAAATGGAAGCCATTTGTGGCAAACCGAGTGACAGAAATCCAACACATCCATAGACCTGGTCACACTGTGATGGAAAAAAGAATCCTGCGGATTTAACTACAAGAGGCCAAAATGTTGAAACTCTCATCCAGAAGCATCTGTGGTGGAATGGACCTACCTTTCTATTGACTGCAGATTGCGTAGAAAATACTGACATGGACTGTATTGCAGATGACGTAGACATTGAGCTTAGGACTAAGTTCCAGGTCACAGTACAGCTTACTAGGATTGAGACAGTTGAGCCACTGTTAGACCTAGACAGGTACAATAGACTAAAAACAGTGTTTAGAGTAACTGCATGGGTTAAGAGGTTTGTAGCTAATGCACGCTTGGGTCCACAAACTCAGGGAGAGCTTACTGCTGAGGAGCTTGTTGCAGCTGAATGTACTGGGTAAAAGTTACCCAGGAACATGGCTTTAGCAAAGAAATTAACCTGCTAAAATCCAGATGGGATGTCAACCGAGACTCAAAAACAAAGACCTTAAACCATTCATAGATGAGAATAGCCTCATCTGTGTAGGAGGGAAGCTTCAAAAACCAATTTGAGTTTCAGAGAGTGGCACGCTTGGGTGCTGCCCACAAAGGGCAGGTACTCAGAATTATTAGTTCAGCACCACCATGAAAAGGTCATGCATTCTGGAGTAAGGGATACACTAGTTCAGATAAGAGAGATATGTTGGATTCTCAGGGGCAGGCAGCTGGTTAAACAGATTTTAGCACATTGTCTAGCCTGTAAAAGATTGGAGGCAAAGCCAGCTCAGCAAGTTACTGCACCCTTACCAAGAGACAGAATCACTGAAGCTCTGCTGTTCGAAGTTACCAGAGTAAACATTGCAGGGCTGTTGTATGTAAAAGCAGAGTGTCAGTCAAACAAGGTATTTATTGCACTTTTCACATTTGCCATTACTAGAGCAGTGCATTTAGAGTTAGTATCAGATCAGACAACTGAGAACTTTCTTTTGGCATTAGAGAGATTCATTGGGAGAAGAGGGCTTTGTAAAGTTATCTACTCAGGCAATCCAAATACATTTAAAAGAGCAGATCAGGATTTAAGAGAACTGTGGAAATCTATTAAGGAGTCTAAGCTCACAGAGTTTTTTACTGAAAGATGAATAAAGTGGAAATTTATTGCAGAACAAACAGCATGGTGGAGCAGTTTCTGGGAAAGGCTTGTTAGATCCGTTAAGATGTGCTTAAAAAAGTTCTTAGGTAAAGCCTTGCTGAACTTTGAGGAGTTGATTACCATGCTTACTGAGGTAGAGGCAGTGCTAAATTCCATGCCCCTCTCGTATGTGCACTCTGATGCTGATGAACCTCAGCCAATTACACCCACTCAATTTCTGGTAAGGAACAGACTTACTTCTCTCCTAAGACTGCAATACAGGAGACTCAATTGACCAACCTTAACAGGGAGAAGGTGGTCTGCAGGTGGAAGTACAGACAAAGACTTTTGAATGGCCTGTGGAGCTGCTGGCGTAAGGACTATCTAATGGACTTAAAATCTGCTCTCAAATGTGAGACCCCTACACCCACTATTCTAAAGGTGGGAGACATTTTTCTTATTGGAGAAGACAATATGCCATGCCAAACCTGGAAATTAGGGAAGGTTGGAGAGCTGTTTCCTGGGTGTGATGGACTTATTCATTCATGTACTGTTCGTACTTCTACAGTAAGTGTTTTGAGAAGACCTGTTCCAACTGATATATCCTTTGGAGATAGTTGAATAGAGATGAGTAGTTATAACTTTAACGACGAACTGTTAATCATCGGTTGGGAGGATGTTGTGAATTAAATGGTGAATAAGTTAATATTAAGTAAATAAGTTAATTATATGTGTATGTTTAACAAGCATATTTACATGAGAAATCCCGGCTGTATTATTATTTCACAATACACTTTTATTTTGAAGTGCATCTCTGCCAGAATACTACTACCTGTTTGATTAGCGCCTTGAATGAGTGAATTCTGAATGCGGTTAGAGAAGAAAAAAATGAAGTTTGAATAGTTTGTGTTTAAACCTTGTTTTTACTTGAAACTTAAGAGTCAGTAAAGTGCTTTTGGAACGTTCAACTCTTTTACATGCAGTCATTAATATCTTCCAATACAGTCATCAAAGCCTCCCCAATGGCCAAGTCTATAAAGAATGTGAGATGATTTTTTTGGAGTCTGGCTGACTACTACAAGGGATTTATCTTCATGTATCTTTTTGAAACTGATCTGCTCCCTCATCTTCCATAATATAAAGGAAAAAAAACTTAATTATGTCGTTGGCTGGGTAATGGGTTAGGGCAAGTGAACTGAGGATTGAGCATTGGTTGGAAAAGGAGAGTTACATTGGGAATGGTCCAGTTGATCAATAAGGTTCATCTGTGCTCCAAATCACACATCATTGTCCTGTTATGCGCCAAAAGAAGGACCTGTGGACTTGGTGTTGGCCTAAAAGTTACAGTGCAAACAAAAAGCCTTTATTGATGAGTAACTACACCCCAGACCATTTTAACAAGTTTGCTGACATCTACATGTTTAAAACCATGTACGTAAAGGTTAAAAACATGGCAGGCTGGTCTTGGTACTCTGTGATGTTAGCATAGCAGAATAAACACAGCTGAAGCTATTCACCTAAATCTAAAATTGATCTAGGTCCACCGAAATCAAACACTCATTATCAGTTTAGCTGCAGCAGTGTTTACCCTGCTATGCTAACATCACAGAGTACCAAGACCAGTCTGCCATGTCTTTAACCTTTACGTACATGGTTTTAAACCTGTAGATATCAGCAATCTTGTTAAAATGGTCTGGGGTTTAGTAACTCCTTACCTGTTGGTTTACTCTAAAAGGAGACTTCTGAAATACTCATGGAAAGTTGAATCAGTTCATCTGGACACAACGTTTATTGAGGGAAACGTTTCATCACTCATCAAAGTGACCTCTTCAGTCTCAACTGACTGCAGGTGTCCCACTCTTATAAACAATACAGTGGCATAACGACCGAAAACAACTATTGGTTTAGTTTGTAAATATGGGCATGACCATTAACTAGAGTTACAATGGTTGATATAGAGTACAATTCGGGCGTTATGCCACTGTGTTGTTTATAAGGGTGGGGATACCTGCAGTCAGTTTAGGCTGAGGATGCCACTTAGATGAGTGATGAAACGTATCTGTCAATAAACGCTGTGTCCAGATGAACTGATTCAACGTTCTTTGATTTTCTTACCTGGATTACTGAGCATGCATGAAGACATACTGTAATACTGGATTCAGCACTGAAACAATAGTATAAAGGAAAGTGTTCTTCAACAGGGCAGCCCTGTTGAAACACACTTTCCTTTACACTATTGTTTCGGTGCTGAATAAATGTGCATGCCAAGAGAGAAACACCACACTCCAAGTTTCATTCCTAAACAAATGAACTGAGCATTGTCCCAATGAATATAACCAAATCTGGTTTTTAATTGTTTTGTAGTAAACAAGCCATTTCTGTGGTGGTAAGGGAGCAAAACAAAAACAAATGGTAAATGGAAAATGTTCGAATTCCGCTCATTTACAGTGTACATTAGTGGTTCTGCAAACTACTCATTGAGCACATTAGAAAAGTGCAAATTTCAGCTGTGATCATTTAGAGACTTGGTTGTTAAATATAACCAAAAAAGGTCTATCTCCTGGACTTTTTGGAAGATTAAATGTTTGGCTTTTTTTATTTTTGATAATAGTGTATATCTGAAATAAAGAAAGTAAAAACCCCATAAAAAGAAAAAAACATTTAAAGTGATTCAAAGATGGAGTACAAACAGTTGAACATGAGAAGAGTATTGTGGAAGTAAAGAGAACATTTGCAGAAGCAGTCAGAGTTGATACTTTAGGGCAGTAAAATAGATGACTTGTCATAACTCACAACAGAAGATAGGAGGTGAGATGCCTGGTCCCTTAATTGCTTAACTTGTCATGGTAACATAAACACACTCACATTCATAAACCTCCCCCAACACATACACACACACAAACACAGAAATACACAGTAACACACACAGGCACACCTTTGTTAATAGACCGTCTCTTCCCCCTATTTGAATTTGCAGAGAGGAGTTGATGATAAGTTCGTCCTTTGACAGTTTGGAGGTGCTCCTAGACTCCTTTGGGCCCGTCAGAGACTGCACTAAAGACAATGGTGGCTGCAGCCGCAACTTCCGCTGCATCTCCGACCGTAAGCTGGACTCAACCGGATGTGTGGTGAGTCAAACTCTCCTGCAGTGGTATGTAATACGTCTTTCAGCCTGTGAATATGAAATAGTTATTTTAATTTATTATCTTAATTTATTATTTTATTTCACAAGGACACTGCATATTAAAATCATTTCTGTAGATGTGCCAGAGTTGGCCAAAAAGGATAGTTTTCATCTGCAGTCCCTGGGCAGGTAGTTAAAAACAGACGTTGACAATAAACATATAAGTGCCATGGTATTCATAAACACACAATACCTGAACTTACACGGAATCCAAAAGCATGCAATGAATAAAAGTTGAAGCGGAGACACAAAGGAGGAAACAGACAAAGAAATTGAAACCGTAAAGTCAGTAAGACTGGCAGTATTTGGTGGTAGCATGATTGGTTGTCAATGACCCGAGAGTTCAGCCAGGTGGAAAATGATTTGTAAATGGTGCAGTTTCTTATGTTCACTGGTATATTTTCCATTCATGGGAAGCTCTGACTGAGAATGCCGATTTTTTTTTTTTTAAAGTGTTCTGTTAATTCTGCCAGTGGTTGACCAGTATCATCCCCCACCCACCCACACACACACACACACACACACACACATCAATCTCCACCCCATGCTTGCTTTCTGTAAATAAAACTTAAATTATGTTATTCTGCTAAATAGTTTCCTGAGATCTTTGGCAATTACAAGGATGGTGCTATCAGGGGCACCCTTTTAGACAGTATTGAGGAGGAAAAACGTTTTAAACTTTTGGAACTTTTTCTAAGTTGACTGATCTTTAGAAACAACTGTCGACTGATTACTACATGATGTTTTATAAGGTTATCCCTGCCTCTCCGTGCATATTCACTACTTGGGATTGGTTTTGCTCTCATATGTCATGCCACAGTGACATTTTGACACTTTAAGAAATATTTGTGAGCAAATCTAGACCAAGGTGACTTTGTCATACCAATGGTATTTAAGCTATTCGGTCTCCTTTAACACCTTCGAGTTGGACAGTTTGACTTTGACTCTCTCACATGAGATATCCATTAAACCAACACCAATATTCACTACCTCCCAATGCTGCTTAGCAGCCAGGAAATGTACCATCCATTTTTTTTCTTCCTGTTCCTCTCCATCTGTTCAGGGCCCAAGTAAAACTGGCCTGGTTATTTGCAGAATGTTAGCACCGTCTGCTAGTGTTTTGCTTCTCCTAAATCCCCATCCAAGGCTTGGCTGTCAGGTGTTATCCTCCTTAACAATCTAATTTCTTTTTGAGTACTTTAATGCCCTTGAGTAGAGCCTTTCAGGCGGACTGGGGAGATGCTGCTTATGCAAGCCAATTTGCTTTATCAAGAGCATCCTCTTATCTCTTACAGGGCTTCTCAACGAAGAAAGACAATTAGCTTTCAAGATGATTGTCAATAAGAAAATGTTTCATTTTTTGACACCTGTGAATTTTCAAGCTTTTGAAAAGGTTAACGTGGACATGGTGGATGAGCTGTTTATTTATTATATCTTGTTGACGGGGATTTCATCACTCCGTCCCCTCTGGGTCTAAGACAGAGATGAGATAAAATATACAGCATATGTAGTATATGCAGAAGTAGAAGATAGGAACCAGACAAGACCAAGGCATATATATTCTATGCATATCTGATGTAACCAGCTGTAATGATCAAGGATCTTGGACTTGCACTACCACACATTTTTTTAAAAGGTCTTCCTCTTATGAGCTTATCAAATGAGGCTTAGCACTGCATATCTTCCATCTGCATATGTTAAAGGAGCATGGGAATGAAAGTATTTAACCAATCTACAATATTATGGACTGTTTGCCATTGCTTCCCTGCCCTGAATGTGCCAGTACTTAGGATTTTAAAGTGTTCTTTGATGCCTTTTCTTCAGTAGGTGCTACTAGCTATCGTACTACATACTATTGGCCCTTTTCCGCGACATAGTACCGGCTCAACTCGACTCGATTCGCCCTTTTTTTTGTTTACCATTACTGGAAAGTACTGGCATTTTGGTAACTGTTACCACTTTTCTGGTACCACCTTTGTCGAGGTTCCGAAAAAACTGGAGTGGGTACCAAAATCAATGCAGACCTCTGATTGGTCAGAGACACGCGTCACTGCATCATTTTGCGTTACTGCGTCATCAATTTGCTCATGAGATATCATCACCCAACATTTTTGAATACCAAAGCGGTCGAAGCGGAGTTATCCTAAAAGAAAATTTTCAAATTAAAAACCGGGCGTCACTATAACGACCAGCTACACTTAGGGGGTACTGTTACGGTAATGGAAAACGACAGAGTCGAATCGAGCTGGTACCATGTAGTGGAAAAAGGGCATGTGTTATGTATTACCATACATATTATGGTAGTACATACTATGGTTCTACTAGGTGCTACATCCCAATGCCAGTCCGTCCTGGTTTAAAATTATTTTATTTTGTCAGCAAATGTTTTTACTTAAGTTTTTTTTTATGGTCAAATGTTTTTGTTTTATCTAGTAAAAAACTTGATTCATTCATCTTACATAATATAAATGTCACAAATAACAGTATAGAAACAACTTTTCTTAAAACTGGCTGTTAAATACTATGCTAATGCAATAATTTTAATGGGTTTTGGAAAACCTGTTCATTAATCAAAAAAGGTGTAGAAAATAGCCTTTATTTTCTACAGGTTTTTCAATACCACAAACTTACAGCTCAAAAACATTTTTGGTTACACCTTTTATGCAGCTCGTGCTTATGAACCACTATGGGTGTACTTATAATTCACTAAAAGCGCATTTACACTTTGTTATAATGCCATCATATTCTATTACCTGTCAGATTATATTTTGTTTTTGTATAAAAGACAACTGAAAATGCACTGCCCTGTTAAGTTTATCAAGTCATATAAGTTATGGAAGGTAGAGAGCAGCTCAGCAGATTGCTTAAAATGTTAATGGTAATGGTGTGTGGGCCCTGTGATGGACTGGTGGCCTGTCCACCTGCCGCTCAATGGTTGCTGGGATAGGCTCCAGCATCCCCGCGATCCTGAGAGCAGGATAAGCAGTTTGGATAATGGATGGATGGATAAGTTATGGAATGGGTTATTGGTTAGTTAATATGTATGTATGTATGTTCGTGTGCCAGTGTACTTTTATGCGATAGGACAAAAAATGAAAAAATCATGAGCCAATATACATTAATCATGTTTACGTGGACAACACGTAATGTGTAATTTTCATTAAGTGAATTGAGGTTTTTTATTTATGTAAACAGAAACAAATGTATGTTTTAACTCATCAAACCTTTTTTTAAGTGTCCATTTTATGATATTGCTGCAGAGTCTCTGTATTCTGCAGCGGTTTGCTTCTCATCCAGCTACTGAATAACAAATGTGCCAGTAGTGGGCATCCAGTTAGCATAGTGGTCTGTTCTGTTGTCTACCAACATGGAGATCCCGGTTGGAATCCCCATGTTACCTCCAGCCTGGTCGGGCGTCCCTGCAGACACAATTGGCCGTGTCTGTGGGTGGGAAGCCGGATGTGTGTATGTGTCCTGGCTGCTGCATTAGCACCTCCTGTGGTCAGTTGGGGCGCCTGTTCGGGGGGAGGGGGAACTGGGGGGAATAGCGTGATCCTCCCATGCACTATGTCCTCCTGGTGAAACTCCTCACTGTCAGAAGAAAAGATGCGGTTGGCAACTCCACATGTATTGGGGGAGGCATGTGGTAGGCTGCAGCCCTCCCCGGATCGGCAGAGGGGGTGGAGCAGCGACTGGGATGGCTTGGAAGAGTGGTGTAATTGGACGGGTACAACTGGGGAGGGAAAAAAAAGGGGGGGGGCATGTGCCAGCATTATGTTTTACTTGAAGAAGCACTTACTATTATTGTTCTTTTGGCTTGTTTTGTGTGAATCTTGTCTTTCGAACTGAGAAATTATTTAGGTTTTTAAATGGTATTGTAGGTTGTTGACAGGTCTACTTATTGACAAACAGTTACATGGATCACTTTACTAAAACAGATCCAAAAATACATCAGTAGTGATGTAAAAAGCTCTAGATAAGTCTATAAAACTCGATAAAATCCTAAAATCCTTTTCCACCGTAGTTAAATCATCAGACAAACTCCAATGTTGGTCTACTGAGCTTTAAAAATACACTTCAATCCCCTGGTCTCGTCAGATCCGACTATGGCCGGACTCGATGAAGCAGCAATCATTGGCAATGCTGTCTTCGGGAGGGGGGCGGAGTCAGCTTGTGTTCGTCGCGTGAATGCGTCTGTGTGTGTCGGAAAAAACAGTGGTTCGGCCTGGAGTCGCCTTGTCCTGAAAGTGGGGAGGCGGTCTCCTTCAAGACTGCCTGCCGGAGAGATGCAGTTGGCGAACGCATGCAGTACGAGAGTGGGTGTTTTAATTAAAATAGGGATTGATTGGCCACTAAATTGGGAGAAATCAGAAATAAATTTATTAAAAAAAATACACTTCAATCGTGTGATCATGATACCTGATAAATATCAGAGAAAGGTTTTTTGAATGGAGGGTTGTTGGGTGGCACGGTGGCTCAGTGGTTAGCACTGTTGCCTCACAGCAAGAACGTCGGTTCGAACCCCAGGCCATCCCAGGTCCTCTCTGTGTGGAGTTTGCATGTTCTCCCCGTGTCTGTGTGGGTTTCCTCCGGGTGCTGCGGTTTCCTCCCACCATCAAAAAGACATGCATGTTAGGGTTAATACTCCTGTCTTTGCCCCTGACCAAGGCAATGGAAAGAAGAACTGGTGTTGGTCCCCGGTTGCTGCAGCTGCCCACTGCTCCGATACAATACGATGGGTTAAATGCAGACAACAAATTCATTGTAACCAGTACAATGACAAAATAAAGTGGCTTTCAATAAGCTTTGTCAATAAGTCTTTATAATCAGAATAGACTTGCCTATAACTACTTAGAAATCACCATTGGGCTCTATTAGATAGTGTTCTGTTAACATGCTCATGATGGCCAATAAACGCATAGAAAGTGTTAGCAACTATGTCTTATTCTATCACTATTGTATTGTAGGCTGGCCCAGACTGTAATACTCTTTGAATGGGTCTCACTTCATTGTATCACTAAATTGGCCTCAGTGGTGAGTACGAAAGAGCTTCTAAGAAAAAAAAAAAACAACATTCTGTTGGACTCGTTTGAGAAATGGTTCATAGTAGTTGTAACGCTGATTGAATTTCCTATCTGAAATTGTTTCAGTCACTATTTGAAGAATACCTCCTGAGTTAAGATTTGTTGAAAATCATTGCCCTCACTGTTAGATATGAGAGGGTTTCTGTTTTGTACCACAAGAAGACAAAGGAGATGCCTTGCCTTGGAAGTTTCTTTAGACATTCGTGTGTGCTTTTATTATGTTCATATATTTCTATTGATATTATTGATTGACTGTCAAGTAGCCTCTCATCCTCTGAGGTTTTATCAAAAGAATTGTGGGTCTTCAGCTATCTCTATTTTCATACATTTTCATTTGAGATGCTCACAAGAGCCTTCCCATTGCCAGCATTCACTAAAAGCGTTTTGTGTCTGTTTGTTTTTGTTTTTGTCATTGCATTGCAAATCCCATCCAACAGCCTCAGAATACAAAAGTATGAAACACCCAATCCCTGAGATAAGTCTCGTGTTGTATGAAGCCAAGATGTACTGCCAAGGATTTTTTGCAAAGAAGATAAGATCTCATTAGATTTACCCTACTCTGTTTTATTGTCTTGTATTTCCACCCTATGAGCAAATAGAAGTTGTTTTTTTTTAAATCTCTTATTAGTGAGTGTTGATATTCCTTTGTGGCTAGAAAATGTTTTTTTCCCCCTCATAGTTAAAATCAATCATGACAAACTCAATTAAACGTACATTGAGAATAATATGGAAACAATGGAAATGCTGGAGGTCGTGAGGACATAATTTAATATGGTCCTAGGATGCTGACGAATATCTCTGAACATGTCATACAAACATTAATTAGAAAATAAAAATTTACAGAAGTGCTTCATAAATCTGAAAATTCAACAAGTCAGACTGAAATTGAAACACTAATATTCCCCAACATCACTTTAATTGTCATACATTTTGTAGTGTCTCTTTCTGTTGGGGAGGGGGGGTGTATAAAAAAGACAGAATTCAGCTTAAGACAATATTTTTTTCTGATACTCATGATGTCATCAGACACCTATTTACATACAGCCAAACAGGTCAAATCACTGAAACATGAAACCCTGCCCACCTGTACCACCAAACCCTGTTTACACTTGTCACTCAAAGTTCTGCTCATGAATATTAATGAAGACTAGACCACTCCCTCACGGTTCTTGAGACAGTTGAGAACAGTTGTGGATAAAGGCATAAAAACCCCAAAATTAGTCACTTATAAAGGTTTCAGCCTCCAAGGCCACAGGTTTACAAGTTATGGCATGCCAAAACTTTTCACCTGGGTTGTATTCAGATTAATTTTGCCTTCATTTGCCCCTGTCCATATATGTAACAGTGATGCTCCCAGCAGCTGTTGCATATATAACAGGGTTTTTTTTTTTGCTTTTTTTTTTGTTGTAGTAATTACCTCATAAATGTCAAGCTTATAAATGAGCCACTCATCTGTCTAATCAAAGGTGGTAAACTGGCTTGGTCCCAGCGCTCTTGATTCTATGCTAATCAATTAACACCTTGTCTGAGTCCATGCTGCCAGTAGCCATCATGTCTGTCTGTGTTTAATATCTTTCCTTGCGTGAGAGTGGACTGATGCTAGAGGACTGGACTGACTGACCTGCTCCATCTCACTGATGTATTGCACTCCTGGGGAGAGGCAATGTGTGGCGCCTTCGGATGTGAGAGTCTAATAATCGCTGGATGATTGTGAGATTAATTAGCCTCCCCACGCCACTTGTCATCCCTCACAAAATGGTGGAAAATAAGGCTGTTACAGACGACACCAACTGCCGCCAGGACAGGATGGTGAGTCCAACTGGCCGCCATCCAAACAATATAAAGCGGGCATATGATGTGAGATAATACACCTAAGTAAAGTTAGACGTTAGATTTTTTTTTCCTGCATTTCATTTTTAATACTGCTAATAATAATGAAGATAATAATCATACTTAATTTGTATAGCACCTTCATTTTACAAAGTTACAATGTAATTCACAATAAAAGCTAAAACAACAAATACAGAAGAGGGAAAAATATATTATGTCTGCATTACTAGAAAGTTTTCATCGTAAGGAAGACCATAGAGGGACTTATTCGAAACATTTGTCTATGATTTGCAGTTGGATTACCAGATATAGTTTCATGTTTTAACTGGAATAATAGTTCCACATTTTCTAGACTGTTCTATTTTTCCTCTATGGGGGATTAGGCCATGCCAGAGCAAGAGCTTTTTATCCTGCTTCAACAAATTTTACTTCTTTTTGAAGCATATCTTTTTTTTTTCAGAGGATTTTCACTCCACACTGAAAAATTGCTAAGGTCTAAAACATGTTTTGCAGTGGAATATAATTTTACCTTGTTATTACCGAACTACTTTTCTCTTCCCTCTTCTTGGAAATAGCTGCATAATGAAAACCATGGTGGACAAAGGAAACAGAGACATTTGGGTACTTTACCCTTCCTTAACAGCTAGCTGTATATTAATATATTCATTCACTATTTAATACTATTGAACATAAAATATATTGAAGCCCCTGACTGTTTCAGTGGAGCCCAGCTGATAGTCCAGATATATCCATTCCATCCATTATCCAAACTGCTTATCCTGCTCTCAGGGTCGTGGGGATGCTGGAGCCTTTCCCAGCTGTCATTGGGTGGCAGGCGAGGAGACACCCTGGATCGGCCATCACAGGGCCGACACACACATTAACACCTAGAGACAATTTATTATGGCAGATTCACCTGACCGATATGTCTTTGGACTGTGGAAGGAAACCAGAGCAGCTGGAGGAAACCCACGCAGACATGGGGAGAACATGCAAACTCCACATAGAGGATGAGTTGCGACAACCCCCAAGATTGGACTACCCCAGGCTCGAACCCAGGACCTTCTTGTCTACCCAGGACCACTTTCACAATAACTCCTATCCCTGGCAAATGTGGCAAGGCATTCAGTCTATCACAGACTACAAAAGCTCCAATAACGGTCCCACTGACCCTGGACTTCCTGATCAACAGACCTCAGTCTGTGAAGTTAGGTGACCACACCCCCTCCACCCTGACTCTCAGCACAGATGCCCCTCAGGGCTGTGTTCTGAGCCCCCTCCTTTTCTCCCTCTTTACCCACGACTGCCTGCCAACTCACCCTTCAAATGTAGTAGTTGAGTTTGCGGATGACACCACAGTCACTGGCCGTATTGCCAACAATGATGAGACGGCCTACAGGGATGAGATTCAGCACCTCACATCATGGTGCACTACCAACAATTTTGTTCCCAATGTGCAGAAGATGAAGGAGCTGTTTGTGGACTTCAGGAGGTCAAGAAGCTGCTGCCACACCCCCATACGCATCAATGGGGTGGAAGTGGAGCATGTCTCCAGCTTTAAATTCCTTGGAGTCCACATCAGCGAGGAACCTTCATGGACATTAAACACCCAGGCCCTTGTGAAAAAGGCCCAGCAACGCCTGGATTTCCCAAGGAGGCTGAGCAGCGCCCGTCTATCCCCCAAATGTCTCACCAACTTCTACTACTGCACCATAGAGAGCATCCTGACCAGTTGCATCTCAGTGTGGTACAGCAACTGCCCCTCAGTAGACCAGAAAGCGCTGCAGCAGGTCATCAAGGTGGCCCAGCATATCACCGATACCCAGCTCCCAGCCATAAAAGACATTTATCACAAAAGCTGCCTTTGAAGAGGTCTCAGCATCAGCAGAGATCCCACCCACCCCAACCATGGACTGTTCTCCCCCCTGCGCTCTGGGAGGTGCTACAGGAGCCTCAGAGTCCGCGCTACCAGGCTCAAAAACAGCTTCTTTCCCCAAGCTATTGCCTATGTGAACCTGGATACCCACTGAACGTATGTGGATATTTTTAAATATGTTTTACTCTTGCTCTTTTTTTAACTTGTTTTTAGCTTTTGGTCTTCATCTGTGTCAGAATCAGAATACTTATTCTTATATATGTAAGTGTATATCTTATACTGTGTTTGCTGTGTTTGTCTATGTCTGTCTTGCACTGTTTGGCAAAGCCGCAGCCATTATTTCATTTTTAACATGTGCCTGCACATTGTTTTTAATGATAATAAATTGAATTGAATTGAATTCTTGCTGTGAGGTGACTGCAGTAACCACTCCGCCACCATGCCCCCCCACCCCAGCTGATAGTAGTAGTAGTATATATAGTAGTACAGGTAGTCCCGGGGTTATGAACGGCTGACTTACAACCTCCCGTACTTACGAACCGACCTCCATAAAGCCTATTATTTTAAAAAATCGAGTTACACACAATGTTTCGTGCTCACGAACGGACGGACTACTTTGCGCATTGCTCAAACCACTGCGCGTTTTAGGCAGTTCATCGGCCCGAGGGAGAACAATGCTACAGTATCGTCGCCATTTTAAGTCTAATCGCGTAAGCATTTTTGTGTTTGTTGTGTTTTGACTTCAATGTTTTGTGTGTTTACCCTTGTAATCAAAATCAGAATACTTTATTCATCCTCGAGGGGAAATTGGGTTCTATTATAGACACTCACGCTCTAATAACTAAAAACTTACAAGGTACGAGATAAGAAAAAATAGAAACAGAAACAAATAGAAATAAAAGATAAATAAGAAATAAAAATAAGAACATAATATATCAACAAGCATGGTACACATAACACTCTATACTGCACTACCGCAGCACAAACAAAACTCGACAGGGCCAATCTAATGACCATTAACTCAGAGTGTCTGACAGTCTGAGTCTGAGGGCGGAGTTGTAAAGTTTGATGGCCACAGGCAGGAATGACCTGTGGCGCTCTGTGGTGCTTTTCTGCAGAATGAGTCTATTACTAAAAGTACTCCTGTGCCCAACCAGCACGTCGTGGAGTGGGTGGGAGACACTATCCATGATGGCACATAATTTCAACAACGTCGTCCTCTCAGAAACCACCGCCAGAGAATCCAGTTCCACCCCCACAACGTCACCGGCCTTGCGGATCAGTTTATTGAGCCTGTTTGCATCTGCTACCCTCAACCTGCTGGCCCAACACACAACAGCAAACAGGAGAGTACTGGCCACCACAGACTCATACCACATCCTGAGCATTGTCTGACAGATGTTGAAGGACCTCAGCCTCCTCAAAAAGTAGAGAGGGCTCTGTCCCTTCTTGTAGAGGGCATCAGTGTTCTTAACCCAGTCCAGTTTATTGTCGATATACACCCTCAGGTACTTACTGTATTCTGTAGTGTCCGCACTGACCCCCTGGATGGAGACGGGTCACTGGTGTCATGTCCCTCCTCAGATCAACAACCAGCTCCTTTGACTTAGTCAGTAGAGCTGGCCGGATGGTGTTGAAGGCACTGGAAAAATCAAAGAACATGAGCCTCACAGTGCTTGCTGGCTTATCCAGGTGGGTGTAGGCACAGTTAAGCAGGAAAATGATGGCATCCTCAACTCTCAGTCGGGTTTGGTAGGCGAACTGGAGGGGGTCTAAGTGTGGCTTGGCCGTGGGCCGAAGCTGCTCCAGGATGAGTCTTTCCAGAGTCTTCATGATGTGTGAAGTCAGTGCTACCAGTCTGTAGTCCTTGGAGTCCCTGGGATGTGACGTTTTAGGCACAGGAATGAGGCAGGATGTCTTCCACAGCACGGGGACCCTTTGACGTCTAAGGCTCATGTTGAAGAAATGGTGAAGCACTCCACATAACTGAGGGGCACAGGCTTTGAGCACCCTGGGGCTAACACCATCCGGGCCTGCTGCCTTGCTTGTGTGAAGTCTCATCAACTGTTTTCCAACATGGTCAATCGTGAAGCACACTGTTGGTGTTACAGTTAGGGGGGTTGTCAGGATGGAGAGGGCCATTAGTCCAGGAACCCAGGGAGCGGGGGAGAGTAGGCCCCCACGGGAGGCTAGGGGATGTAAGGAGGAGGAGGGGGAGGAAGGGGCAGTGAAGTTGATGGTTGGTGAGGGCAGGCAACAGATGAGACCGGGGGGGATGGGGAGGGGTCAAATCTGTTAAAAAACACATTAAGTTCATTGGCCCTGTCCAAGCTGGTCTCCACTGCTCTGCTTGCTGCCAGTCGGCCTGAAATCAGTGATGGTCTTCATACCATTCCAGACCTCTCTCATGTTGTTCTGTTGGAGTTTTTGCTCCAACTTCCTCCTTGTTGTTATCTTTAGCCTCCCTGATTCTCACTTTAAGGTCCCGTTGGATTTTTCTCAGCTCCTCCTTATTGCCAGCTCTAAAGGCCCTCTTCTTTTGGTTCAGGATGGCTTTGATGTCCTTCGTTACCCATGGTTTATTATTTGAATAACAATGGACAGTCTTTTCAGGGACAATGCAATTCACACAGAAGTTTATATAGTCAGTGACACACCCTGTGACCCCATCCAGGTCTTCCCCGTGCGGCTCACAGAGAGCCTGCCAGTTTGTTAACCTCAAAACAGCCCTGGAGTTTCACACAGACCTCCTCTGACTATTTCCTCACTTTTGGTGTGGTCACAGGCTGCCGTTTCACAATGGGGCATATAGCAGGGGTTCAGGTATACTAGGTTGTGATCTGACTTAGCCAGGGGAGGGAGAGGAGAAGAGCTGTAAGCCTCTTTCACGTAAGCATACATCAAGTCCAGTGTCCTCGCCTCTCACATACTGGGCGAAGTTGGACAGGGTTTTCACCATGGAGACATGGTTGAAGTAACCTGAAATTATGATGAGGGCACTTGGGTGTTGTGTGTGAAGATGAGCACGCTGCCGTCGGGTTGGCAGAGGAGGGAATGTAAACTGTAATCATGGCTTCTAAGCGTAAATCATGATGCAAGTGATGGTGATGCATCAAAGAAAAGGAAAATGATCACGATTGAAACAAAAGTGGAAATAATAAAGCGTTCAGAGAGAGGTGAAACACTCTTATAGATTTTTCACTTACCCGGTGAGGCAGGTAGGTGAGCCCCGAGCGGGCTCTCATTTCTGGTGTCAAACGACCGGCGTCCAGTGGTCGCGACTTGCTCCCGGGACAGAGGCAGGTGGGGAGTTTGAAATATAGGAAATGTTTCTTTAAAGTTTTTTATACCTATACACACATTCTCTCTCTCAATTGTAAATACTGTACTGTAGTTACTTTTATTATTATTACTGCATTATTATATTTTTGATGTGTTCGGTAAAATATGTACTATATACTGAGACAAACATTTGACTAATTGATGCTAGATATGAACTGTACGTAACTGTTCTGACTTACATACAAATTCGACATAAGAACAGACTCAAAAACAGAACTCATTCATAACCCTGGGACTTCCTGTATAGGGAAGCATGGAAGCCCAGTGGTTAGCGTTGTTACCTCACAGCAAGAAGGTCTTGAGTTCGAACCCCAGGCCGTTCCAGATCCTTTCCTCATGGAGTTTGCATGTTCTCCTCGTGTCTGTGTGGGTTTCCTTCTGGGTGCTCTGGTTTCCTCCCACCATCACAAGATATGCATAGACCTGTGCCCCTGACCGAGGCATGGCAAGAAGAACTGGAGTTGGTCCCCAGGCACTGCACTGTATTCATGATGAATTTATATATATATATTTATATTTATATATATATTGCACTTAAACCTGGGCTGCTCAAAAAGTTAAGTTTTTCACAATGTTTTATTGCAGTGAATGTTGGGAAAGATAAAATATAATGTTGTAAAGCCTAGGCGCTACATAGCCTTGACCAGAACTAAAAATAAATACAAATTCTTGTTGAAACCCAAAACTGCCATGTCAGCAAACCTCATTTCATAGCTAATTAAAGTGTTTGAATTGTGTTTTAAAGTTGGTCTAATTAAATTCTAAAGTTTGCTGTTTGTATATTTTAATCAGATTTAAAAAAGAAAAAGAAAAAAAAGAAGCTTTAATTATGACCCATTTAGATCATGAGAACTGTAGTATATTCCTTTGAGATGCCATATTGTAGCAGTAACATTCAAGGGGGCATTTCATCTGGTTTGTGCTGAAAGAGTATTAAACCAGCAGAGATCAGCAAAACAGATAGTCAGCCCCTTCCCTGTCTCTCTTTGCCTTATAACAAGCTAAATTTCTCATGCATAATGGTTAAAATACTTACTTGATCTCTCAGCTGTTTGACTAGAGGGCTTGGTTGGAGCCGGACATGCGTTAATAATACAAACGGATGGCATTGTGCACTGCTTGACAAAACAGCTACTGTCACCATTTTGTATTGACGCTGCCTTTCTTAAGCAGCAGAAAGCATTCCTGACTTGGATCACATTTTGGGTCACTAACTAGCGGTGATAGGAGTCAATACTTGGCAGAGCTAGAGCTGCACCTCCATCCAAAAAAAGAGAACAGCAGCACATTAGATTGTCACTACTGATGTTTGTCTCCTCGGATCATTGGATTTATATGATAGTGGGTGGATTTGGGTTTTAAAGGTGAACGCGAATCCGCAGAAGTGCATGCATGTGTTTCTCGCCTGTTGCTGAACAATTTTAATTAGTGTGCACTCGTGGGAGCCTCACAACTGAGATTCATGCATATTACACAAATTCCTAAAGTAATACTTATTATACTCCTGAAAATGTGTATTTTTTTATTATAAATTTATTTCTGATTTTTCCCTTCTTTCTCCCAATTTAGTGGCCAGTCGATCCCTATTTTAGTTCAAACACCCACCCTCGCACTGCATGCCTTCGCCAACTGCATCTTTCCGGCCGGCAGTCTCGAAGGAGACGCCTTGTCACGGAAGTGGCAAGGCGAATCCAGGCCGAATCACTGCTATTCCGACATCCACAGAGACACATTCATGTGACGAACACAAGCTGACTCCGCCTCCCTCCCAAAGACAGCGTTGCCAATTATTGCTGCTTCACCGAATCCGGCCATAGTCGGATCTGACAAGACCGGGGCGCGAACCCCAGTCCCCAGTGGGCAACTGCATCGACACAAAGCCGATGCTTAGACCGCTACACCACCGCCGACCTGAAAATGTGTCTTTTTAAAAGTTATATGATGGCCATGACAGATGTATGTATATGTACACTACCATTCAAAAGTTTGGGATCACATTGAAATGTCCATATTTTTGAAGGAAAAGCACTGTACTTTTCAATGAAGATAACTTTAAACTAGTCTTAACTTTAAAGAAATACACTCTATACATTGCTAATGTGGTAAATGACTATTCTAGCTGCAAATGTCTGGTTTTTGGTGCAATATCTACATAGGTGTATAGAGGCCCATTTCAAGCAACTATCACTCCAGTGTTCTAATGGTACAATGTGTTTGCTCATTGGCTCAGAAGGCTAATTGATGATTAGAAAACCCTTGTGCAATCATGTTCACACATCTGAAAACAGTTTAGCTCGTTACAGAAGCTACAAAACTGACCTTCCTTTGAGCAGATTGAGTTTCTGGAGCATCACATTTGTGGGGTCAATTAAACGCTCAAAATGGCCAGAAAAAGAGAACTTTCATCTGAAACTCGACAGTCTATTCTTGTTCTTAGAAATGAAGGCTATTCCAATGCGAGAAATTGCTAAGAAATTGAAGATTTCCTACACCGGTGTGTACTACTCCCTTCAGAGGACAGCACAAACAGGCTCTAACCAGAGTAGAAAAAGAAGTGGGAGGCCGCGTTGCACAACTGAGCAAGAAGATAAGTACATTAGAGTCTCTAGTTTGAGAAACAGACGCCTCACAGGTCCCCAACTGGCATCTTCATTAAATAGTACCCGCAAAACACCAGTGTCAACATCTACAGTGAAGAGGCGGCTGCGGGATTCTGGGCTTCAGGGCAGAGTGGCGAAGAAAAAGCCATATCTGAGACTGACCAATAAAAGAAAAAGATTAAGATGGGCAAAAGAACACAGACATTGGACAGAGGAAGACTGGAAAAAAGTGTTGTGGACGGATGAATCCAAGTTTGAGGTGTTTGGATCACAAAGAAGAACGTTTGTGAGACGCAGAACAATTGAAAAGATGCTGGAAGAATGCCTGACGCCATCTGTTAAGCATGGTGGAGGTAATGTGATGGTCTGGGGTTGCTTTGGTGCTGGTAAGGTGGGAGATTTATACAGGGTAAAAGGGATTCTGAATAAGGAAGGCTATCACTCCATTTTGCAACGCCATGCCATACCCAGTGGACAGCGCTTGATTGGAGCCAATTTCATCCTACAACAGGACAATGACCCTAAACACACCTCCAAATTGTGCAAGAACTATTTAGAGCAGAAGCAGGCAGCTGGTATTCTATCGGTAATGGAGTGGCCAGCGCAGTCACCAGATCTGAACCCCATTGAGCTGTTGTGGGAGCAGCTTGACCGTATGGTACGCAAGAAGTGCCCATCCAACCAATCCAACTTGTGGGAGCTGCTTCTGGAAGCGTGGGGTGCAATTTCTCCAGATTACCTCAACAAATTAACAGCTAGAATGCCAAAGGTCTGCAATGCTGTAATTGCTGCAAATGGAGGATTCTTTGACGAAAGCAAAGTTTGATGTAAAAAAAATCTTATTTCAAATACAAATCATTATTTCTAACCTTGTCAATGTCTTGACTCTATTTTCTATTCATTTCACAACATATGGTGGTGAATAAGTGTGACTTTTCATGGAAAACACAAAATTGTTTGGGGGATCCCAAACTTTTGAACGGTAGTGTATGTACATGTAATAAAATTAGCATTTATATAATTTCATATATCCAAGATAAAATAAGAAAAAAAGTCAAGTCATATCTATCTGTCTATCTGTCTGTGTGTCTGTGTGTCTGTCTGTCTGTGTGTCTGTCTGTCTGTCTCTGTCATCTATGTGTATGTGACTTCTAAGGACAGTTTAAAAAAGAAATGCATTGGGGTTTTTTTGTAGATAGTGTGTCATAATCATTTTATAAAGGCTAGGACACGCTGGAAATAACTCGAGATTTTAATAGCCTGTCCTTAAAATTATAATCAATATTTTTTTGAAGGCACAGTCAATGACCTAAAATCAGTACCGCATTACATTGTTATATGGGCTTTTTATTCAAAAGCATATGTATAGTTTTCACAAAAATGTTTATTCTTTGTGCTTTGAACATTTGTTCTCACTAATTTGCAATGTATGGGTTTCAAATGTTGAATTTAGCAAAGCTAAATTAAGCCATGTAGTGTTGGCATGCTTTCAGTCTGAATTGAAAACACACATAAAAAGCCTAAAACACATTTCTTTGGCTTGTTTTAAAGCTGAAAGCAAACACAAGCTGGTAGTGAAGGTAAAAGTTAAAACTGTTATTCCTCGGGGAGGTCAAGACAGACCTGCTTCCCCTTTTAAAGCCCTTATTCACAAACCCAAAAACAACTTTGGGCATCTCTTTGCTCTGAAGCAGCAGAACAGGCAGTTTTTCTCTTGAGACCCACATCTGCCAATTCAGTGATTCAGTATACACAGTACACAGACATATATTTAATTGCATAATTGTTCATAAACCCCCACCAAAACACACATGTGAACACACAGATGGTTTCAGAGGTGAATATTTTTCTTTTTCATTCTTGATTAAAATAATCACAGCAGATGCCGTGCTGAGGCCCTAATTTTTTCAAGGGATTTGTTAATGATACATTTCTGAGACGAGAGGAGAAAATAAGGGGAGAGAAACAAGGCCAGGTGTTGCCTGATAACAGCTGAACCAAACTGAGTGCAGAGTATTTGTTAGGTAATGTTTAGGGCATGGGTATTATGGTTGATAACACTCTGTGTTAATGCCTTGATAATGAACACAGCATATGCAGCCCACTTATGTTATGTTTTAATACCATAATTCTATAATTTCGTTAGTCAAACCCAATACTGGTGAAACAAGAAGGTTGAATCAGCTCATCTGGATACAACGTTTATTGACAGATACATTTCATCACTCATCTGAAGGCCGTGACACACCGCCGTCGGTGAGTGTCTGTGGCCCTAGTTTTTGCAGTGTGTCGCGCACTGTTGGCACTAGTCGGACCGCTGTCGGCAGCTTTTCAGCCAATTCCACATGTTGAATCGGTTGGGGAGAGAGCTCACTCTGATTGGCTGTTCAGCTCAGCAAATCAGTGCACGAGAAGAGAAATGGAAGTTCCGAAAGCAAGCAAACGGTGAAGTCAAGAGGCCACACACAGAAGGTTCTTCTCATTTTTCGTCTTCATCTCACCTGAACATTTCAAGAAGCTAATATTTTCACTTTTTTCACATTTTTATTTCACATATTCTCAGAAGTAGCTATATTACGACTTCGTTTGTAGTGAGTGAGAGTTGAGTGAAAATGGTAAGCAAATGCTTTGTTTACGGTTTGTATATCCACAGTCCTGGGTCTTCTGGTTTCAATTTTTTAATGACAAATACAGATTACCGCCGCCTGCTGGTATGGAGAGTTATTTCCTCTCACGCAGACACAGCGTACATGCTAGTTGGCCGTTGGCTGTAGTCTTTGTGGTGTGTTCAAGTGCTACTTTTTGGCCCAGACACAGGCGACATTAGGCGATGCAACAGCCAGCCTTCGTTGCTGCTAGTTCTATGATGTCAGTTTGGTCTGTCTGGGCCCTAAGTGACCTCTTAAGTCTAAACTGACTGCAGGTATCCCCATCCTTATAAAAAATACAGTGGCATAACAACCAGTTTCATATGCAAAGATGAAAAAAAAATAGCCTATCAGCAGTTATGCTGCTAAATATCAGCAGGTCACTGTTTAATGATACATCCATGGCACTGTCTATGGTTCTGAAATAGCTCACCTTATTGTAATCCGCTTTTCTCTCCATTCCGCCCTTCCATCTCCCTAAGTTTCCCTTTTGGATCTGTCTTGCATTTCCATACAGCCTATAGACCCCCCTCTGCCCCCCTCGCCCCCTCCACGCCTGATGGCAAAGGATTGTTTTAGGTTGAAGGAAGTTGAATCAATTCATGGTACTATCAATAAAGAGATAGAAGGCGGCTGCACTGAAATCCCCCTCCGACTCAAGCCTTTAGTAATTTAATGTTTGAAAACATATTCTGCAACTTAGTAATGAAAATTACATGAGCTTGCCACAGCCTACAGCCCTGCAAAAGACTCCTTATTAAGTAAGACTAAAAGAGAATCATACGTAAGTGTAGAGCAGGTCCCTGGTATATTATATAATGCTGGTAAATCCACGTTTAGCAAGGCAAAGTAAAGCTGAATGTCTAACAGCACAGTTGAATAACTATTGTGTGCAGTGGTACATTTTCCCCAAGGTTATTTGGGTTATAACGTTCATAAATTCCCCGCAGTCTGTAAATTGGACAGCTTATTAAAAACTTTGCTGTGTTATGTATCTTTTGAAATTGATTGGGTAGTTAGACACAGCCAGATCATCTCACTGATTCATCCTCAGGGTAAAAAAATCATACTTAAAGGTACAATCCGTATTGCATGTGCACCCATGGCTATGTGGCATACTGTGACATCACGAGTGGTCTACTGACAACAAGCATGACATATATTGCCATGGGGTTAAAATGGTGACGTTTGATAAATGGAGACAAATGAGAACCTCAAAAGGAATTAAAAGTGATGCGTTATTGGCTTTTTTTCCCCTCATTTACAAGTAATAAAGTAAACAACGTAATGAAACAAACAACGTTCAAGAAACCCTGCAACAGAAGTGGGGCGGACAGCCACTGTGAGCATCAAATTGAGTTTTGCGCCTTTAGGCTTCCTCATGTTCTTAAATGTGCTGATCAGTTGTCATATCCCACTACTTGATTATCAGTGATTCACCAAAGACCATCAGATATGTCTAATTAGATACAAACCAGCAAGAACTCCCTGGTCCAAAGGCAGTGGTCTTTCAACCAGCCCTCATACTAATTCTAAAGCAGAGGAAGCTGTCTTTTGTATTTACGGCCCAAGTAGATGAAACTGGAACGCCCTGCCTGAGGACCTGAGAGAGGCCCCCACACTCAACAATTTTAAAAGTGGGTTAAAAACCTTACTTTTCACAACAGCCTATTGCTAAATTCTTTGAATGTGTGTGTGTTTTGTATTTGATATATATTTATATACTATATTTATATAGTGTGTATATATATATGTATGTATGTGTGTGTGTATGTATATATATAAAAAAATTAAATATAAATATAATGTATATTTGTAAATATTTTTTCTTCGGCAGTCCACCGAAACGATGATGACTGTGATGCAGTTTAAGCTTGGCAAGCATGCCTGTGGGCCATTGGGCCCACATTTATATTTAGAAATATATATTATATTTATATATTATATTTTGATATTTGATATTTTTTGCATTTGCAGTTTTATGATTGTGTTGCGATTACATTGTCACTTAATGTAAAGCACACTGTGTATGAAATGTGCTACATAAATAAAGTTTGACTTGACTTAATGTAACAGTCCATGAGCAATGCCTCCTCTTGGCTTTGTGACCTCTCATTATCCTGATGAGAAAGTCTGGTTCCATAAAGTCAGACTGGCTACAAATCAGAAAAGTGCAATATCGCCTAATTAGATTTAAAGCCATAAACTAAAACTCAACTCAGACTTCACCAAACGCTTGTTCAGTGCTATAAAGAATGTTTTTGTGTCAGCATTAACATATGGTTGGCAATATGTCTGTGTGTCGGAATTGTTACCTGTGAATCTAACGGGATTAAGTCGGTTTTCAATGCAAATTGATGCTTTTTTCTAATTGTGAAACATGTTTGGATAATTATGAATTCTCATTAGTAGGATAAACACACAAAATGAGATTTGAGATCTGCAGTAATCACTGGTTTCAAGACAGGCATAATTTTTGATTAAATATTACAGCGCGTTGACTGCCTTCAGTAAAAGACCTGGGTTCACAAAATACTTGCTCTCCCTTCAAGGAACCACTTCAGTTTTCTTCTTTGTATGCATTCGACCTCTGACACCTCCATTTTTGTGCTCTTTACAGTGGCAGACTGTGAAGAAAGTCACGGAGGTTTTAATATCTGCTCACTGCACCAAATCCAGCTCATTACAGCCAAATAATAGAGTAAATAGAGAAATGTCCAAGTTACACACCACTTAGCCTGTTTCAAAACACTTTTTATGGCATTGTCAACAAACTGAAGAACACAATTAGAAACAAGGCTTTAGTTTACAGGTGTGATTTTTATGTCTGACCTTTAAAAAAATGAATAGCTTTTTTTATGAAAATGAGATTATACCGCTGCACTAGGAAAAAAGAAAATCAGTTTGGCAAATCTAAATTCTTTAATATATTATGCATATGCTTCTTTGCTTATAATGTGCCATAATAATGTAAAATTATTACAGGAGTACAGGTTATAGTATTAAATCAATATTAATCTTCCCGGAGATTAATGCAATAACAAAAAACTGCCTTTCAACGGCTGTGATCACAGTATATACAGCTGTAACGCCTCTGTCGAGTTAAGAAAATGAATGCCAGCCCTTTTTTTCCCCCAGTGACCCTGTATTAGTGAATATACACCATTGTCTGCCATAGTGTAACAAAGCAGAGGAGAGTGTGACCTTCCTCCTAATTTATGATGTCCTAGTGATTTACACCTCTGTCAGCAACAGACAAAAAAGATGGAAAAAGGTGACAATGACTACTAAGAATGAGGTTCAGAACTGAACCTATTGCCATTATGCAAAGGTTTCAAAGTGAGTTGTTTAAATGGGATTTTAATGTCCTTAAAGTCAACATAGAATTAAGCATTCAGATGTCTTCAGTTATATTATAGAATGAAAACCTCGAAAAATTACGTAGTTGAGAAGTATTCACCCTTTCTGAATTAGAAAAAATCAATATGGGCCAGGCTTATTTAATTACCCTGAGAGAATAGACTTGATAAGATTTACTAGGTCACGTCTTGATTTTGAATCCACCCGTTTTCAGTCGCATGATGACACGTAAACAACCGAAACATGAGATCAGATCTGTCTGCTATCATGAAGACTGAGTAACTTCCCATGGCGTTTCAAGATAAAAATTGTTAAGCGATTAAATAAAAATGAGAACATGTAAAATATTTTAAAAATATTGGCAGAACATAGAAACGTCTGAGGATTTTTATTGATTTTTTTTAATTTTGGATATACTCTATTGATCCCCATAGGGAAATTACGCTCTATATTTAACCCATCCTAGCTGTGTAGCTAGGAGCAGTGAGCAGCCGCCGTGCAGCGCCCGGGGACCAACTCCAGTTCGTCTTGCCATGTCTCGGTCAGGGGCACAGACAGGAGTATTAACCCTAACATGCATGTCTTTTTGATGGTGGGGGAAACTGCAGACATGGGAAGAACATGCAAACGCCACACAGAGGACGACCTGGGATGACCCCCACGGTTGGACAACCCTGTGGTTCAAACCCAGGACCCTCTTGCTGTGAGGCGACAGCACTAACCACTGCCACCGTGCCGCCCAACACATTCATGGAACACTGTAAAGTCCATTGTAACAAAATGGAAAGGAAATAATGCAGAACCCAGATAATACCAAGGTCAGACTGTCCTACCACATTTCAGAAACTGGAAAAAAGGGTCAATTGATAGAGAAGTGACCAAGACACCAGCTATATCACTCATAGATTTACATTACTCACAGATTTACATCATTCAGTTAACACTTCACAGATTTGGGCTCTCTGGGGAGAATGGTTAGAAGGAAACCACTTCAGAAAAAGACCAACAGATATTAAGTCACAACTGAAGTCCTTTTGATGTTATTTGGCAAAATTTGAGGCCTTCTGAACGATGACAGTAAATTTGAGCTATTTGGCCCAAAAACAAAGAACTGTGTTTAGTGCAAACCAAATATAGTAGCTCAACATCAAGGTAACACCAACTCCACACCATCAAACATGGTGATGACAGTGTCATACTTCTGGGTTGCTTTTCATTAAGACAGACTGGCAAGCTTATTTCTGTAAAGGGCAAGATGGATGGAGCCAAATACAGGCAAAGCCTTGAAGGGACCCTTTTTCAATCAACGAGAGATCTGTGTTTGGAACGAAGATTTATGATCCAACAGGACAATGGCCCAAAGCACACAACAAAACTACTAAGGAATAGTTTAGAAAAGTAGGTTTTGAGCTAATCTGCAATGGCCCAGACTAAATCCATAAATCCGTAAATCCATTTGAAAAGCTGTGGTATGACCTGAAAATTGCTGTCCATCTATGCTCTCCAACTAAAAGGGCAGAGCTGGAAAATAGCGGGGCTAAAACACCAAGATCCAGCTGTATAAAGCTCATAAAGATATATGCGAGAAGACCCACAACTGTATGTCTTTATGAATGCTCAATAATCCAGGTAAAGAAGTCACAGAAAGGTGAATCAGTTCATCTGGACACGTTTATTGAGAGAAACCTTTCATCACTAAGAGGTCACTTATAGTATGAGTTATGAAACATTTCTCTCAATAAACGTTGTGTCCAGATGAACTGGGTCACCTTTCTGTAACTCACAACTGTAGTTGCTGCCAAGGTCCTATGTACTGACTCGGCGGAATGCGGGGGGGGGGGGGTTACATGAGAAATTTCTTTAATTAAAAGAAATGTTCTTGAGTTAAAAAGAAAAAATATTTGCTTCATAAATGTGCTGAATGTATATTCTTAGTGAACAAGTAAAAATATTTCAGTGTGTTCAAATTCTGAAGTTTAACAGGGAAAATGAATAAATTCAAGCAGGTCAAATGCTTTCTGAAGGCACTGTACACTGACACATAACACAGCCGGTTGGCAATCTTGAGATGACAGTTGTTTTGTTTTTGTTTTGTTTTTTTTTACATTTGGATAAAGACTGAACCATTTTCAGTTTCAAACACCTTTTAAGTCTATTTTTTAGTGTATTAAATTCACCATGTTTACCTTTTTAACAGTTCCTTTTAACAGTGCCCTTTGAAGTATTTGAAGAATAGTTTTCCTTAAGACACAAAGATTTTACCAGTTGGCTGAGTAGGTCTTCAAACTCTGTCGCTTTGCACCAACCTCTTTCTTATGCAGTTGTCAGGAGTGCGTTGCTTATCCAACTCACTTGCCCAGATTTGTGGCTGTTTGGCAATAGCATAGTGCTGATTCCTTTTAAGCCTCAAAAGCACTGCAGGAATTTATCTATATTAGGGAACAGGATTAAAAGCTGAGGTGGTGTTTCCAGAGTACTGTATAGCCAGAACTACCTTTTGTGATTTTATTATGATGATGACGCTGATTATTATTATTAGTATTATATTAATACTAATAATAATAATAAAAATAAAAAAACGTTATATATATATATATATATATATAAAGGTGCTCTCTATGTATATTTTTTGTACATAATAATAATAATAATAATAATAATACATTTTATTTGTATAGCACCTTTCATACATAAAATGCAGCTCAAAGTGCTTTACATTAAAAACAAGGGAAACAAACTCAACAACAATACAGATAAGTTAAAAGTAATAAAACACAGACCTAGGCAAAAAACATAAAACAAGGCAAGAAATAAAACCACAGTGCAAGATAAAAAATAAGAGTAAAATAAGTAAAATGGAATTAATCAAAAGCAAGAGCATGAAAATAGGTCTTGAGCTGATTATATATACATATACAGTACATCCGGTAAGTATTCACACCCCTTCACTTTCCCCACATTTTGTTATGTTACAACCTTATTCCAAAATGGATTAAATCCCTTTTTTTTCTCTCATCAATCTACACACAATACTCCATAATGACAAAGTGAAAAAGGTTTTGTAGAAATTTTTGCAAATTTATGACACTCAAAATTGACCTCAGGTTCATCCTGTTTCCACTGATCATCCTTGACATGTTTCTACATCTTGATTGGAGTCCACCTGTAGTAAATTCAATTGATTGGACATGATTTGGAAAGGCACACACCTGTCTATATAAGGTCCCACTGTTGACATCGCATGTCAGAGCAGAAACCAAGCCATGAAGTCAAAGGAATTGTCTGTGGACCTCTGAGACAGTATTGTATCGAGGCACAGATCTGGGGAAGGGTACACATTTTTTTTTACAGCTTTGAAGGTCCCGAAGAGCACAGTGGTCTCCATCATTCGTAAATGGAAGAAGTTTGGATCCACCAGGACTCTTCCTAGAGCTGGCCGCCCAGCCAAACTGAGCAATCGAGGGAGAAGGGCCTTGGTCAGGGAGGTGACCAAGAACCCGATCACTCTGACAGAGCTCCAGCGTTCCTCTGTGGAGACGGGAGAACCTTCCAGAAGGACAACCATCTCTGCAGCACTCCACCATTCAGGCCTTTATGGTAGAGTGGCCAGACCGAAGCCTCTGCTCAGTAAAAGGCACATGACAGCCCGCTTGGAGTTTGCCAGAAAGCACCTAAAGGACTCTCGGACCATGAGAAACAAGATTCCCTGGTCTGATGAAACCAAGATTGAACTCTTTGGCCTGAATGCCAAACGTCACGTCTGGAAGCAACCAGGCACCTCTCATCGCCTTGCTAATACCATCCCTACAGTGAAGCATGGTGGTGGCAGCATCATGCTGTGGGGATGTTTTTCAGTGGCAGGAACTGGGAGACTAGTCAGGATCGAGGGAAAGATGAATGGAGCAAAGTACAGAGAGATCCTTGATGAAAACCTGCTCCACTGCGCTCAGAACCTCAGACTGGGGTGAAGGTTTACCTTTCAATACGACAACGACCCTAAGCACACAGCCAAGACAATGAAGTAGTGGCTTTGGGAGAAGTCTGTGGATGTCCTTGAGTGGCCCAGCCAGAGCCCAGACTTGAACCCCATTGAACATCTCTGGAAAGACCTGAAAATAGCTGTGCAACGACACTCCCCATCTAACCTTACAGAGCTCGAGAGGATCTGCAGAGAAGAATGGGAAAAATACACCAAATGTAGGTGTGCCAAGCTTGTAGCTTCATACCCAAGAAGACTTGAGGCTGTAATCGCTGCCAAGAGTGCCTCAACCAAGTACTGAGTAAAGGGTGTGAATACTTATTATGTACATGCAATATTTCAGTTTTTTATTTTTAATAAATTTGCAAACATTTCTACAAAACGTTTTTCGCTTTGTCATTATGGGGTATTGTATGTAGATTGATGAGAAAAAAAACGGAATTTAATCCATTTGGAATGAGGCTGTAACATAACAAAATGTGGGGAAAGTGAAGGGGTTTGAATACTTTCCAGATGCACTGTATAGAGCACCTTTCATACAGGGGGTGTCGCTCAAAGTGCTTTACAGTAAAGTGAAGAAAGAGAAGAGATAAAAACAGGCAAATTCAAACAAGTGCTAATACTGCGTGATAAAACCAAGCAACCGAATGAATAACAAAGAAAAGAGGCAGCAAATAGGTAATAAGATATATAAAAGATACAGTTAAACAAAGGAATGCATACGAACCATAAAAACATGTAAAAAGAAAAGAATAAAACAAAGGAAGCGTAACATTTAGTGAAAAACAATATTGAATAAATAGGGTTTCAGTTGTCATTTAAAAATGTTCACAGAGCTTGCATCTCTTATAGCCTTGGGTAGGGAATTCCATAATTTTGGTGCGTAGTTAAAAAAGGCTGAGCTGCTGATTTTCTTATTTGTGTGATAGTTTGTAGTTAAAAAAAACTGGCAACAGAGGATCTAAGAAGCCGTGAAGGATTATAAAATGATAATGAAGTAGTAATGTAGGCTGGTCCCAAACCATTAAGAGCCTTATAAGCAATTAAAAGAACTTTAAAATCAATCCTAAAAGACACTTGGAGCCAGTACTGGTCAGCTAAAACTGGGGTGATATCTTCCTTGTTCTAATTAAAAGCCTGGAAGCAGAGTTTTGAATTAATTGAAGTTTATCAATGGATTGTTTTGGAAGACTGGCGAAAAGGGCATTACAGTAGTCTAATCTACTGGAAATAAGTGCATGTACAAGTTTTTCGGTATCTTGTTGGGATGGGAACAGCTGTACCTTTGCAATATTTCTTGAACGAAAGAAAGCTGCTTATGTGGGATTTAAAATTTAAGTCTTAGTCTAGGATAATGCCTTCTGATTTAAACTGCGGTGCCAAACTGCAAAGTTTGGCAAGAACTAGCTTTCCTTTGGTTTGTGGACCAACTAATAACATTTCTGGGATTCTTTTTTTTCCTCCATTTGATTTACAAAAGTTGGTTTGTATCCACTTCTTTACTGCAGCCAAACCAGTTGTTAAATGGCAAAGGGTTTGGTCATCACTTATGGCAATTACTCTGCTTTCAAAACCAAATCTTATCTCTACTAGAAGATGGTCCTTATCTAGTTACTATTTCACCGTTCTTCATCAAGTTATGTCCTTCTGGTTAAGTTTGAGAAATACTTTTTACTAATATATACTACACTATGCAATACTTAACTACACTATACTATACTTTACTATACTATAATAACAATGATGCATATTCATGCATATCAGTTTCATCAACATTTCCTTTTTCCTTTAGTCAGAGATGATGTTTGACCTCAGGTGAGACAATGTCAGTGTGGTTAGCATTGCTGCCTTACAGCAAGTGGGGCCATGGTTTAATTTTGGCCCTTCAGGGTGCCATTTACTTTTCCTCCCCCTGTTGATGTGAGCTTCTTCAGTGTTGTCAGGTTTCCTCACACAGTCCAACGAAATACAGATAAGGTGTGGGTGTGTGGTTATGTCCTGCAGTGGACATGATATCTTCCTTGTCATCACCCAGTGCGTCCAAGCTCTACCACCCCCACCCCCCGAATATTAAATAAAGCAGGTATTGTACCTAATGAAGCAATGTCTAACCTTTATCTTTAATTTCAGAGAAGGTTGGCTGACCACACATTCTCTTTCAATAACGACCTGCTACACATTTAGTCACATACATATTATACCTTGGAGTTGTCCAGTACAACCATAGCTTTCCATTGTTTGCAATTAAGTGGCTTTGTTGGAGGTTCTGGGGTTAAATGCCTTGCTAAAGGGCACCCCAGAAACATCAATTTTCTGCCCATCTAACAACTTCACAAACATTCCCCACCAAAAGCCATAACGGCCTTGCAAGCCAAACGTGACCTAGCTGAAGAATAGCGGCCATTGTATTAATATCTTGTAATGCTGGGAAAGTTTTACAAGTCATTATGAGTTGAGTGTCATTCCTCAACTTGAGCGGTCTAGTGTTAAGCCCTGTATTCCCTACTACGCATGTGTGGAGCACGCACATCTGGAGGAGTTGTTTAATTAATGCTGCCTCTGTAATTGCTGTCATTTACACGAGCCAGTAAACCAGTGAATTTAACATTCGTTATCATTATTTGTATTTGATCATTGGGAGAAGAGGATGGCTGCTGGAAACTACAAAGTCCCACCATGTTTTGACGAGAAAAAAATCCTATAAAAGTTGGAAAATTTTGGAAAACTATTTAGTTTTAACCTAGTTTAGAAAGCTAGGAAATTTGGAAGCTAGTTACAGAGCTCGAAAATAAAAAGCAGGCTTTGGCAGTCACCTTATCGTTAACTGGAAGAGCAAGGGACAGTGCTTTAGAAATATCTGCAGAAGATTTGAAAAAAGACGAAATGATCACACTTTTGAAGAAGTTTGGCTGTGTTTTTGAAAGAGGAAAAGGATAGTCACTATGAGGTGTACATGGAGTTTGACCGGATCATGAGAGAGAATGGAGTTTTGATGGTGGATAACATTGTTGAATTTGAACGTTGGTACAACAGGCTACGTAAGTTCAACAGGATTCTTCCTGATGCCATGTTAGCCTTCAAACTGCTAGAGCCAGCAGGACTGAATGTTGAAGATAAACAGTTGGCGCTAACCACTTGCTCAAAGCCTTCCTTTTGCGGACATGAAGTCAGCAGTAAAGCAGATCTTTGGTGATAACGGGCCACAAGGAGATGCTGGTGAACTACGCATGAGTGGGGATGCTGCTTACTACATGCAAAATTCTGGTAAGAAAGAACAAATCAGGTTTGCAAAGTCAGCAGAAAAGAGCAGTGCCAGGCACAAATCCTCTTGACAAATATGGGAGTAGACCAAAATGTACAGTCTGTCAAAGCACATATCACTGGGCGAAGGACTCTTCTTCGTTCTTTCGGCTTGTTCCCTGTTCCCCAGGAGTCACACACGTCTTTTAAGATTTGATAGTTTCCATTGGTATCCTGTGAGAGCATAGCACCGATGACAGTCTTGTCAATCCGCATAATAATTTGGCAACATTTTATGTCGGATGCCCTTCCTGACACAACCACTAACCCTATGGACGGGGTGTCATGGACTCTGCCTGCCGCTCTTAACCTCTTTCCTCCTGCTCACACCCCTCCTGTCATGGACTCTGCCTTCTCCTCATAACCCCCTTCCTCCTGCTCACACCCCTCCGCTCATCCTCCAGTCAGCACCTGCCAACTGTTCCCACTAGTACACTGTCTCCACCCACTGGCACTCCCCCTGCGTTATCTGTCTGCCTATCAATCTGCCACACGTGTTGCTTGTCTGTTCATATGCCAGTATATATTCTGGTCCGTTTGCCCTTGTTGTTTGCCAGATCATAGTTTTTCCTCCCTGCCTGCTTCGTATCCTGCCTGATTATATGCATCGCCTTTTTATAAGTAAAGTCACTCTTTTGCTTAACTCTTGCCTCTGCTCAGTTATTCTGCATGTGGGTCATCTCTGATCTGTGACACGGGGGCACAGGTAAAGCGCTGGATGCCATCCCAGTACTCATGAACTTGCGCCCATGCCTGTCGTCCACTGGGTGAAGGACTATCCACACAAAAAAGGAACATGCAAAGCTGACGGAAGATGTTGAAGAATGCAGTGTCACTCTGATGTCCAAGGATTTTGTATCTGACTCAGAAATTTTCATGGAGGAGTCATTAGGTTCAGCTGTCATTGATGCTGCTTGTACTAGAACAGTTTGTGGAGAAAAATGGCTTGACTGTTATGTCAGTGGACTAAAAGAGAGTGGATTACAGAAAAGGGAATACACAGAAAGTAGAGGAGCTTTCAAGTTTGGTAATGGGAGAACTGTGCACTCAACAAAAAGTGAAAATTCCAGCCATAATAGGTCAAACTAAGTGTCAAATAGAAACTGAAGTAGCCCCAGTAGACATTCCATTGCTTTTAAGCAAAACGTCATTGAAAAGAGAAGGTGCAGTTATGGATATTGAAAATGATAAAGCTACAATGTTTAAGCAGCCATTGAAATTTGAACTGACCTCTCCAGGACATTATTGTGTGAACATTAAAGATGAGGACATCCCAAGCAAAAGTGAGATCCACCGTGTGGATGAAGTTCTCACTGTGATAGAGAACATGACAACAAACCAAAAACACAAGGTCCTGCTGAAAGTACACAAGCAATTTTGACATGCCTCAATAGATAGATTGCAAAAATTACTCACCTGTTCAGGTAATGATGATGATGAATGCACTGCAATTCTCAAAGAAATTGTTAACAACTGTGAGACATGCATCAGGTACAGCAAACCAAAACACATGTCTGCAGTGGGGTTGCCTATGGCCTCAAGTTACAATGAAACAGTGGCCTTGGACCTGCATGAGCTAGAAGCAGAAGTATGGTATCTTCATGTCATTGACCATTGTCATTGACACGTTTCAGTGCAGGAAGTATTGTGACAAATAAAGAAACCAAGGGAGATTATGAAATACTTCATTCATTGCTGGATAACTGTTCTTGGTCCTCCGCAAAGACCATTCAGTGACCATGGGAGTGAGTTCAATAATGAAGAAATGAGGGATGGCTGAAAACGTCAACATAGAAGTAAAGACTACTGCAATTTATAGTCCATGGAGCAATGGGCTGTTGGAAAGGCATAATCAGACCCCTACAGAGATACTGTTGAAAGTGAAGAGAGACAACCTATGTGGCTGGAAGACAGCTGTAGACTAGGCTTTAATGGCAAATAACTCAATGCCCAATGTGCATGGCTACAGTTCCTTCCAGCTTATGTTCAGACAGAATCCGAATCTGCCTTCACTTCTCACTGATAAGCCGCCAGCTGTGGAATGTGCTAGTATTTGGGTAACACAACACATTCCAGCATTGCATGCTGTCAAGACAGAATTTACAGAAGAAGAAAGCAGTGAGAGGATCTGAAGAGCCTTGCATAAACAGCTACGGCCCACTGATGACTGATATGAGACAGAGGACCAAGTATACTACAAGCGGGTGGATTGTAAAAAGTGGAAAGGTCCAGGTGTGATCATTGGCCAGGATGATGCGGTGATACTTGTGAGGCACCTATGTTTGTATACTTCACTCCAGGCTCAGAAAAGTAAATAGCCCACATTCGGTGCAAGAAGAAATTGATGCTCAAAAGGAGGTCACAGACTATCAGAGCATGTTGCCAGAATCTGAACAATTTGAACGACTATGACACTGAAACTGAACGTGTGGAAAAGAGTCCCACAAATAATGAATCGCTGATACAGGGGATGACTATGAACAGCCTGACACAACATCACAGCCACATTCAGTTGCAACTTATGGAGGCTTTAGGTTGAATTCTGGACAAGTAGTTACATGCACAGATAGTGAAAGTAGGAGGTCAGACACAGCAACAGTCCTCACCCAGGCAGGAAAGGCCACAGGAAACAATAAGAACTGGTTATAATTTGCAGTCCACTGAACCTGAGGATCTTGCTAGCACAACAGGATCAGCTGACCTAGGGCAAGTAAGCGATCTTCACATTGTTCCGTCTGAGAATGCAGAATCATGTACTGATGATGTGCTTATTGTCAAAGATGATGCCCTTTTCTTCTTTTTTTTGCTAAACAAGCTAAACTCAGCAAAAGGAGAAAGAATGATGTGTTTGAAGAGGTGAAAGATTAAGGCCAAAAACAGACATCTGATGGGGTTTTACTGAAAACTAGACTAGTTGCATGAGGCTTTGAAGAAATAAACACTCGGGAGCTTCCAAAAGACTCGCCTACATGTGCCTCTGAATCTCTAAGAATAATCATGGTAGTTATATGTCAAAAAAATGGCAGCTGAACTCCATGAATGTTAAAGCAGCCTTTTTACAACGTAAAGATTTAACTTTAAATGTATGCGTCCATCCTCCCACAGAGGCTCAGTGCAAAGGAACTCTGTGGAAATTGAGGAAGTACATTTTTGACTTGGCGGACGCCTCTCTGTATTGGTACAATAGAGTGAAACTGCAGCAGCTGAGTGGTTTTGTGTCACAAGTGGATCCAGCGTGTTTTACTGGCTGGGTGACCCCTGCAAAGTAACAGAAGTTATTAATTGCCATGTGGATTATTTCCTCTGGGGTGGCTCACGAACAATCTCCTATGACGTATTAGGTCCACATTAAGAAAAAAATAAATAAGAAGAGGAAGATTTTTTTTTTTGCATTTTGAGAATAAAGTGGAAAGGTTGAGAATAAGGTCAAAATGTCAAGAATAACACTGAGATACCATTTCAAGAATGAAGGCAAAACGTCGAGAATAAACTTGACATTTCAAGATTAAAGTCAAACTTTTGAGAATAAATCAAACTACTAGCTATAGCGTACATGCTTCTGCAAAATACCTTGTGTAGATGAACTGGTGAAATTGTACTTCAGAATTAGTTTCAGTAACAAGGAAATAATTTCTCTTTTAGCGCATAAACACAGTGTGGTAGTAAGTGTTAGGATTTTGAAAAGATTGTGCCAAAAATTGCATCTGTTCTGAAGGTGAAACCACACAAACTTGGAAGAGGTGGCCGCATTCGTGCAAACTAAAACAGCCAGTAATGGACAGATGCAAGGGTTTCAATGGTGATACCTGTGTGCAGGGGCACCCCAGTGGCTCACCACGTAAGGCTGAGTCCTTACCGCAGCTGCCTGCGTTTGAATCCGGCCCGGGCCCTTTGGTGCCTAGCCCTGTGATGGCTTGGCAGCCTGGCCAGGGTGTCTCTCCGCTTGCCACCCAATGACTGCTGGGATAGGCTCCAGCATCCCCGCGACCCTGAAAGCAGGATAAGCGGTTTGGATAATGGCTGGATGGATGGAAACCTGTGTGCAATAGAGAGAATATGTTGTATCACAAGACACATTAAGACAATTTTTCAAGTTGTTTGATCCTGATGGTGTGGAGTTCAGGTGGGTGCGGTGACAGATGCAGACACTATCGCAGCAAAGGTACTGACTTTATTCTCAAAACGCAAAATAAAAATGATCTTCCTCCTTTCATTTTTTTCCTTAATGTGGCCCTAATACTCAATCGTATTCTCCACTGCAGTCATCCAACTCTTGAAAGCTGCTTTCCAGGTTGGTTGTGAGGAACACAACAGCTTCAGCTATATTGGAATGGAGTTTCGCACTATGCGTGGTGAGGTACAGGTGCAACAAGGTACTTGTATAAAGAATCTGCAACCCAGTCCTGTGGACCCTGCTAGAGCTATGCAGCGAGATGCTTCTCTAACAGAAAGTGAAAGTGATATGCTTAAGTCAAAGATTGGTCAAATCCTGTGGGTGGCTAGACAGAGCAGACGCGACGTAATGTGTGATACAGCAATCCTTGCATCCAGTACAAACCACGCCACTTTTCAGACTCTGCGCTTTGCAAATAAACTAAACAGAAAACTGAAATCAGAAGAAGTGACTTTAAAATTTCAACAGTTGGGAAAAGAAAGCTCCCTGAAACTGGTAATGCCCAGTGATGCCTCAGTGGGGAAACCGCCTGGATGATGGCACACAGGGTGGACATCTAATCATGCTGATGAGAGAGAATTGAAGATTCTCACCCATATGTTGGCAGTCAAAGAGAATTAGAAGAGTTGTCTAAAGCTCCACTAGCTGGGGAGACTTAAGCACATGTGGACGGCATTGATAGTGCAGTTTTCTTGGCTACACACTACTCAGATGGCACATTTCAAAGCTTACCCATTTGTGTAACAGACAATCACTCTCTTCTTGATGCTGTCAAGTCCACCAGATCTTTCACAGAGAAGAGACTCTGCCTCAGAATCAGCAGCAACAAGTACCTCATTCACTTGGGAACTATCCAGCAGATCCTGTGGTCAGCTACCGAGGAGCAGCTAGCTGGCTGCCTGACAAAGAAGGGGGCATCTGCACTAGTTCTCCTGAAGGCTCTCAGCGAAAGTGTATGGCAACTTAAAAGGCTAAGCAAACCAAAGGGTGAAGACGGTTCAGTCCTAGAGCTCTAAATAATAATAGTACAGCTTTCTTCCGAATATGTTTCTTAACAGAAGTGTTTCTTGCTGTGTTAGAATGAAAACTACTTCTTGTTTTGTTTTTGTTTTTTTCCTTAAAGAAAAATGGAGCGTGTGTGTGTGTGGAGCACGCAAGTTTGGAGTTGTTGAATTAATGCTGGCTCTGTAATTGCTGTCATTTACATGAGTCAGTAAACCAGTGAATTGAACATTCGTTGTTATTGTTATCCATATTTGAGCTTCTAGAACAGACAGTGTCTTATGAGAGAAGGATATGATACAACTCTCTGAGACTACATCCCTGCAATAGATAGTCTGCACAATGTTATTGCAATTCAATTTGCAAGATATTTGACTTTGTGTGCCATACATAAACAACATAAAATCCATGTCTAATCAGTCTGAAAACCAATCCATGGCACAACCTGACCCAGACTGTTGTGCACTTTATTTGGCTAAATTTGTTTTCTATGCATCAAACTTTTTGTTATGTATTTGAAGCAGAATATTATAGCAAACAGAGCTTGGCTGACCACCACTTATTATAGCATGGTGCAGAAGGGAGACAGGATTCAAGGCAGCATTCTTTTTAATCTGAAAGCATTAGTTTAGAATTAGGCCTGGGGCTGTGTTTCTCAACCTTTTCAAAGTTTTAAAATGCCATGAGAGATACAAATTTCCAAGGGGCTTCTCATTATCAATTGTTCTGAAATGTCAGGGTATGATAATTTTAAAAGAGGATGGCAATATGAAAAAGCCTCTGGTCGATGGAGACATTGTATTAATTTTAAGGGAAAACCATTTGATCACAGGCTAATTCATTTAAATTTAATCATGGTAACACAATTCTTTTGTTAGACATGGATTCAATGAATATGAACAAAGTACAAGGGTACACCTGTGTTCACTCCAGGAACAACAGTGTGTTGTAGCACATGGGTTAAGAACTGTTGATCTGGATTATTTTGTTATCATGCCAAGCATGACAGATCATTTAATTTATTATTCAACCTTGTTTGCCTCCAGCTCGCGGTTATAAACCAAACAAAATTGAGGAGTTTTTTTAATCAGGTGAAATGTTGATGGATTTGGGTACTATTCACTTGGGGAATGAATTTACATAAGATTACTAAAGATTTACTCTGGATTATAAAGCAGATTTGTGAAAATCTCAAGTGATAAAATGCAGACAAAGAGTCGGGGTTGCGCATATTCTTAATGATTATTATTCTGCGGACTGCTGGAAAATGGCCCAGTGTTATCACTACTCCGGCATGTCAGAAGCCTATTATAGTGGTCAATAAGCAGAGTTATCTGTGGTTGGCAAGCTACAGCACACTGGCCGGTCAATACATGAATTCATCTCAGACAGCGCTACAGTTCCCCTGATTCATTGAACTCAAGAGTCCTGGTGATTTAAGGACTCCATGTCACATATTGGTGTGGCAATTCGATGTACTGCACACTTGGTGTTACAGGTGATATATCAGGGGTCATCATGGCCCCCTAGCCAAACGATAACTCACTATTGATAGACCAATATCCTGTCTTCTCACATATGCACACATTTTAATGACACTCAGCTAAGAGTTAGGCCACCAGAGCTCTGGGGGTCTGCACTGTTGCTCTTCTGTCCACCCTTTATCATTACGTTTAGCATGCTGGTGTCCAAACATGAATAGGATAAAGACTGAAAGGTTTTTTTTTTTTTTTCAAATGCAATTTATTTACAGTCCTCAAAAAACTTTGACTACCAACATTCTGCCATTTCCAAAATATGTTGACTCGCAACAATTTGTCACAAGCCTACAATTATGTGTCAGCAACGTATCAAAAGGTAATACTTCACAGATGGTTAAAATATAGGTATAGGTATTAGGTCCACGATGGTTATGTTTTGGGCGTCTGGGTAGCATAGCGGTCTATTCACTTGTCTACCAACATGGAGATCGCCGGTTTGAATCCCCGTGTTACCTCCGGCTTGGTCGGGCGTCCCTATAGACAACTGGCCATGTCTGCGGGTGGGAAGCCGGATGTGGGTATATGTCCTGGTCACTGCACTACCGCCTCCTCTGGTCAGTCGCGGCGCCTGTTCCGGGGGGAATAATGTGATCTTCCCACGCACTACGTCCTCCTGGTGAAACTCCTCACTGTCAGGTGAAAAGAAGCACCAGGTGCATCGGAGAAGGCATGTGGTCGTCTGCAGCTGTCCCCGGATTGGCAGAGGGGGTGGAATAGCGACCGGGACGGCTCGGAAGAATGGGGTAGTTGACCATATACAATTGGGGAGAAAAGGGGAAAAATTCCACAGAAAAAAAGATGGTTAAGTTTAGGTAAGGGTTTGGTGTGGTTAAGGTCTGGGAGGCCGATTGTAAATCATAATCATCTGTGACTCCTGTGTGTTCAGGGCGTATATTTCCATTTTCCACAGCGTATTTCCGTTTCCTCCAATAATCCTTGCCTACTATTGATCAACAGCGGCATGCAATTTGTTGCATTTTTGTGTCTTGTGGGCCACTTGTTCCCAGTATATAGCATCTTTGAATGAACACAGGTTACTGCGAGCAGACAAATATTTTAATTGCCCAAAATGGGGTCACCGAAATTGGGTTTACCAGTAGCATGGACTTGCACTATTTAATATAGTGACATTGCACATGTCTGTCATCAGTCACACAGTACTAAACATTTCATATGTTGTTGACGCGCATTATCTTCATGTGACAGAATGTTTTGCATTCAACATTTTTTTAAGAAGTAAGTTGTATACGAGTGTTTTGTCTGTGAGACTGGGTTTGTTTTTTACGGCAGAAAACCGAAGTGTTTCTGTGTTCTCATCTAGATGATACCAATTTCATAAAAAGTGGTTTTCAAACATCCCAAGGCCCTCGATAAAGACTACATTTATTTTGTCCCTTAGCTGATTATTCAGTAATAAAGACTCATGCACTTCCCCTAAAAGAGGTAGTAAACCTTTAATTACATTTTTTGAGCTTAATGTGTTTTGGTTTTTCCCTAAGGTGGAAAAACTGATTGCCCCGGTGATAAACTCAACAAACACAAGACCACGTTAAATGGTCGCTCTGAAGGAGAAAATCCATGCTTTCTCTTTCTTCTCGGTTAAAGGTGCAATCCTTGATTCAAATATAAACAAAACAGAATTGGAACCAGTTATCGCTCTCAAATTGATTGACAGTTTGCTTAATTCAGCGACTGACACTGAACAACTCATAAAGTCTTCAGTGTTTTCTGGTGTTGTAAAAGGTTTGTTTACATTGGTAATGCTGGTGAATGTTGAAGTAAAACATGTCCATATTTTCTCGCCCCCCCCCCCTTTTCTCCCCAATTGTATCTGGCCAATTACCCCACTCCTCCAAGCTGTCCCGGTCGCTGCTCCACCCACTCTGCCGATCCGGGGAGGGCTGCAGACTGCCACATGCCTCCTCCGATACATGTGGAGTCACCAGCTGCTTTTCACCTGACAGTGAGGAGTTTCACCAGGGGGACATAGCACGTGGGAGGATCGTGCTAGTCCTCTCCCCAGTTTCCCCTCCCCCCTGAACAGGCGCCCCAACTGACCAGAGGAGGCACTAGTGCAGCGACCAGGACACATACCCACATCCGCCTTCTCACCCGCAGACACGGCCAATTGTGTCTGTAAGGATGCACGACCAAGCCGGAGGTAACACGGGGATTCAAACCGGCGATCCCCGTGTTGGTACACAACACAATAGACTGCTACGCTACCCAGATGCCCACAGGTCCATATTTTCAGTTGTGATCTCTTGAGGAGGACACAAAATATTGATTTTTATTCTATACCTCAAACTCTTCAGTTGATTATGTAAATTTATCTGTCTTATATGGTCCTATAAATCACAAATTTGGCCTTTAAAATGCATATTACACTCAGTGCCCCACGATTTGCATCTGTCATATGGTGGCATCAAAGATATCAATAATCTATATTGTTCTGCCACCACTTGACCAATATGATATGAGGCGAGTAGAAAGGCGACATGCCATCGTTAGCCAATAAACTCTCTGGGTAGAGTTGTGAGAGGCTGGCTCAAGATCTTACCTTGTTACGGCCCTGTTACCTTAAGTCTAATGGTAGCCCACACCACAAACACCCTCTTCTACTTCTACACCCCCTTTGTTTTCCTTTTTCCATATTCTCAGTAGGCGAAGACGAGTGTTAAGTGGGTGGAAACAAATGTTAACTTGCTCGTCAGGACACTGCTGAAGAACTGTTTCAGAGCTGTGGATGTGAACTCAGCGTAGCTTCTGGAAATGACACTGGCGAGCTTTTGTCCAGCGTCAAAGCGTCTGAAGTTTTCCTCCGACCCGTCTGCGTCGACAGTGGGTTCTTCTACAATGACATATCTGACATCAAAGTGCACTTAGTCTGCCTGAGTGAAGAAAGAGGTAGAGAACCTGTTTATAAACCTTTGAAGGGACACTGGTCTCTCTGGTTTAGGTGGCTGATGTGTTGAGTGATTGCAGCCCATATGCTTTGACGAATGGTTGCAGCTTGTTAGTGTGAGGTCATCAACAAAACATCAGCCATGTGAAAATGCAGTTCGACTCTAATAATGTAGATGATGTGAAATCACATTTGTAATTTCTTTTGTACGGTGTTTCTCATTTTGTCCTTTTTGCCTTTTTAAAGCTTGTTCACCTCCAAGTGACCAGTGTGTGATCCTTTTTTCCGGTGTTAATGTAGGTCAAATCATTGTTTAAACACACTTACCCCCCAAAACATTCTTTTTTTAATGGGGAAGCATGTTCTCTCCGTGTAATCTGGGCGAGACCTGTTTTGATATTAGAACATTTCTAAGTCTCTTTAAATGGGTTAAACAGGAGAGCCATAACAGGCTTCTTGCTTGAAGCCTGTTATGGCTCTCCTGTTCAGAGTGCATCAGAGGAGCCCAGGAGGAGCCTTGGTGCTGCAGTAATGGACTCAAAGACCTCAACATACAACCTGGTGGACAAAGCATGTTGTGTCTTATCTGCTTCAAGGACATGTGGGATTGACTTTTCCCCCTCTTAAACCCTATTCCACCATATTTAGACAAGACATTTACTGGAAACCAACCTGCAACTTGTACTTGCAATTACTGGCAGCAACTTTAGTGGAACCAGGGACAAGAACTTTATACAACATAGCTAAAAGAACTCATTCTGCCGCTTAATTTATGAAGTGATTGCAATGCCAAGGAAAACTAATTGTTGAATTCACTGTGAAAAAATTAAGTTTTGTATTTTAAAGGCTCATTCGATAGTTCTGTCACTAAGTTTGGAGCCAACGTGAAAAGACAGGGCAGGTCACATTTCTGATTTTCCCTTTGCAGTGAAATAGTCACAAATCGATGCAACAACAAAGAGGAGAGGAGAGCCTTATCTCTATGGTGTGTGTGTGTGTGTGTGTTTTCTACATGGTGTATGTTGTAAGAGAAGATGGGAAAAGTAATTGGCTCTCACTTTTCCATGTGATAGTAACAACAGATAAAAAAAGGCATTCTAATGATTTCAATAAAATAGAAAAACCATATAGATTTAACAAACTGGCAATGGGCAAAATAAAGTTATAATTCTCTCATTATAATGTCACGCACATTTGCTGTATTGCAGACCCGTCTTTGCCAAGATAGCCAATATGGGTCAGATGATTAAGGTGGATGGGACAAAGGTTGTACTATGTGAAATATTTCCCAGTATTGAACCATACAACCATACAGTTTGTGCTCATTGCCTGTGAGACAATGAAAATCACAAATGATAATATTTCATACAAGGTGTTTCTGTCAAGTTGAAAATTGTTATTATACTTTGAATTTCTTCAGGATGGTATTAACATTTTTTTATTCATTTTTGCATTGTTCAATTTTACTCTACATTGACCCAGAAATATCAGAGGTGTATTTGCATGGCTTCCACTATTTCAGGAAGAGGATTTGCACTCACAAGAACTTAGATGTGCACCTTTGCAACCTTGCCTATCTGAACTGGCCCTAAGCGAATTGCTTGGAGTTAAACCAGCCACCTCGTCCCTACAAGGGACTCACCTTGTTAAATTCTGCCTCATTAAAATGCATTCCATCAGATTTCATTTGGAGCGAGACCTGCCAGAGAACATAATGTAAATTTGGCTCGAAAGGCTGAGGGAAAAAATGGTGTAGGAACACTGAAGAAGACTTTGAAAGCAAGGGAGAAGAGGTGAAGTCAGGTTTAGTGGCTCTTTTGTTCATTCGCGCCAGCACAGGGTGTGTTTCAATTATGAAGGTACCCATGGGTCTGGGAAACTTAACAGTTTAGTTTCTTCTGTTATTAGTTTCTGTGAGTTTATCTGTAACACAATTCGGTTAGCACATGAAATGCATCTCTGTTGGTCTCATTAAAGTCGTTGCCTCCTGCCCTGCACATGCACACATTTCACAAATAACAGATCTTATTTCCTCTGTCAGCTATGGGGATGGATCTTATTTGATTTTAATGTAAATTGAAATTTAAACCTGGGAGATTGTGTTAGAATATTATGATATTTGAACCTCAAGATATGTCCATAATTCTTCGCTTTCTCTAATTAGTCTTTAATTGAAAAATGTTTTTCAATTGCAGTATTTTTACCCATAAAATGTGAATTTGTCTATGTAGGTCGCTGCATCATCATTAATAGGAGCCATAACCTTTTAACATCCTGCATGTAACAAAAGGGAAACTTTTGGAACAGCGAAGCTAACTAAACGGCAGGAAACAAATCATCATGTGATTACGTTCAGTGTTTTGACGACCATACTGTCAGAATATATGTCATCACAGCTGGAAAATATGTAAATCCAGATGTACACTATTAAAAAAAAAACGACTTGTTATCCTCTCAGTGTCCTCCAGGGCTGAGTCCCATGAAGGACGGAACCGGATGCTACGACCATCACATTGGCATTGACTGCTCTGATGGCTTCAATGGGGGCTGCGAGCAGCTGTGTCTCCAGCAGCTGGCCCCTCTAGAGGATGACCCAACACTCTACAACATCCAGATGTTCTGCGGGTGAGAAACAGATTTAGCGTCCCCCCCGTCTCTTTGCACTGTCATATTGTGTTTTGTACTGTACCATAAATAGAGTAACTGTGAAGATGAGAAAATATATGATGCAGATTTAAAGGGAAACAATCACAATTGCCAACATTATCTTTCTTTCTCTCTCTCTCTCTCTCATAACACACCATAAGCCACCACACTAAGCCGTCTTCTTTGTGTCTCAGAAATTGTGCAGATGTGTGAATGTGAAAATTACCTCCCCGTTTTGCTGACAGGCTGCATTGTGTAAGAAAATGCTAATGACAACACTACATGCAGCTGTATAATGTAGCGCTATTCGTATTTTCTTATACAATGCAGGCTATTAGCAAACCAGGAAGTTAAGTTTTCACATCAACGGATTGTCCCCCAGTGATGTCACCAGCAGACACAATTTCAGTAGCATTAGAGAGACATGTGGTGAAGACTGCTCAGTATTGTCCCTACTATATGTGTGCGTGTGTGTGTGTGTGTTTAGAGAGAACAAGAGATATGTTGAAAATCCTTGATTCTTTATAATGCTATAATGTTAATTTCTTTACTTAACAGCCCAGAGAAACTTTCAAACATCCAGAAAACTAAATGTCAATGCCAGTAAACAGCTCACTAAGTCATCAGAATAAAATTGTATTTGTCAGACACCACCAATACACAGGAAGTTTGTCTCGTTGATATTGGAACAGGGACGTCATTTGAGGCGAGGAGGGACCTTGGTGTTAATGGACAGGTGTCGTCTTCCAGGGGAAAGTGTTTGGTCCAGGTGGTTGGCTCCATGTTCAGGGTCAGCGGTAAACTATCATGCCCTTTCCTTCACTGTGGTGGCGTGCAGCTCTCTCATAGTAGACGGCTGACAGCCAATCACCATGCTCAGCAGTGCGGACAACACACCTACGCCTGAATTTGGGCTGGGAAAAGTTGGAGGGGAGTCAGACAGTGAGCGGAGAATATTGTCATGCTTGAAGTTGTTGACTGCAACACTTGTGGAAGGATTGGCTGGAGACCATCAAGCTTTTTCGGTTGCCATGGGAACATTTGCGGTCAGTGATAGTGGGACTGGAAATCTACTCAGCTGACCTGACATTTAGCTGCTGATAATGAGGTGAGGATAACAGGATGATGTCAGACCGCTGTCCTCAGACCGCTATCCTCAGCTTTGTTTGCATTTAGCACCAAATAACCAGTGGCACATATCACATCTCCAAAATGGTGGCATGTAATGAATTACAGGAGAAAGACACCCAGCACAGAGTGTCTTCGATCTGTGTGGTGTTTTTTTTTTAATCTGTTAGTATGCAGCACTCAGAGGAAATGCAGTCGATGATTTCAACAGAAGATTTCAGTAATCAAGTAACCAGCTGTTTCTGAGAATCAAGGCTACAGGAAGACTACCTGAGATTAAAAACATGTTAGCTGTGACCACAGCCTAAGCCTTTGTAAGTCATCATGGCCTCTTAGAGAGTAGGGCAGGGTTTATTTTCATCCCATGGCCTGACGTAGTATCATAAAATTCCACAGCTACCTCTTTAATGTTAGCAAGGGTATCTTAGTTCAATGGACCTAATCCTGGTCTATTCAAGTTTTTTTTGTTCTACATGCCCATTACAGGTAGAAAATGAGCTCTGTCATTTATGTCAAGGATTACATAATAATACTCTACACAAGAGAAAGTGTATACACTGAGAGCCCAGAGAATCCCCCAGCTCCTATTTGCAGTAGCTCTCCAATTAAATTCACCACTCTGTCCTTGCCTTCTGCGCCATGATGTGGGCTTCCGGTGTGGGAAGATGGCGGCGCGAATTCACGTTTGCAGCAGCCCCACCCAGTACCGGTGTGGGAAGATGGCGGCGCGAACTTAAATTTGCAGCAGCCTCACCCAGTACCATCTATGCAGTGTCTTTGTCCACGTATGTCCACGTCTTCGTTTGATGGCTGGGAGAGCTGGCGCTGGATCGGCTGGGAGAGTTTGGTCTGCTGTGTCCTGTGGGCCCAGGGACCACGGCCCTGCCCGGAGCTCTGCCCAAAGAGGAAACACCGAGGGCAGTCTGACAGGATGCGGAAGCGGGGCAGGCTAAGCTAACTGCGAGCCCATGCAGACCGGCAGTTCTGATAACACCAAGGGCGGTCTGGCGGCGGCCTCACCTAGCGTTGACTGTTTTTGGTGTGGAGAGGCATGTTGAAGGTGTCTGGCTGGAAGAGCTGGTGTTGGATCAGCTGGGGGAGCCTGGTCTGCTGCGTCCGGTGGGCCCAAGAGCCACGGCCCTGCGCGGAGCTGCGCCCAAGGAGGAAACACAGAGGGCAGGATGCGGAAGCGCGGCAGGCTAAGCTAACTGCTAGCCCATGCAGACCGGCAGTTCCGACAGTCATCCTGGTGTTCATTCTCTTGGACATTTTTATTTATTTATTTATTCATTGGTAGTTGGATGTATGTGTTCTTGTAGTTTTTAGTTGCGTTTTTGTCTTTATGTTGCATTGCTGTGGGCAATGATATTTCATTAAATTTCATTCAAATTAAGTCTTCCTGATTTCTGAGTCCTGATTCCTGATGATGAAACCAACGGATTGAGTCAACTAGACAACGTAACGCATCCAATTCACATTAACTTAAGGAAATTCCTTAAAATTAAAATTGAGCATTTTGATGTCGGCACCCTCCTTTGTGTAGATGTGGCTAATCCTGCAGTATTGCTGGTGAAGCCTGTCGCTTAGCAGAAAGCCCCTGTCGGAGGCAGATTATCATTCTATGACTCCTCCATCCCCTCCTCTCCCTTTCACTTTTGATTCATTTTACAGTATGTTTTAGACATTGAGATGTCAAAACATCATAAATATGAAAGAGTCTTGAGAGGACTCTCGCTGTTTGGATTCTCACTCCTTTAAAAAAAAAATACTTTTTTTGTGCCAGATCAGAAGAATTAATTCCCGATTCCAAACAAGTTGTGAGGTTTGCATTATGCATCTCTTTGAACCTGGGGAAATGCAGCGTGTCTCTCAGCAACACGCGAACCCCGTGTCACGGGTTCTGACAGAAAAATCGATATCCCTGACAGCTTGCTTTCACATATGTTTACATAATGCATACGTCTTACATAAAATAGATTTTTAATATCATGACCAACTGTAGGTAAATAAATGCACTCCATCTCAGGGTCCTATCAAGACTTTTTAATCCACTGTGTCCTACCAAAGTCAAACTCTTACACGCAGGAGAATGACGAAGAACACAAAGGAACTATATGATGATTTATTTCAAACATGTAAATAAGCAGGATATAACATACAGATACGCCATTGCCAGTAATCTGAAGTGATCAACAAATCCCCGTATGCATCAGATTATTTGTTACATGTTGGAAAAGGAGTCGGAAGAAGTATACACTTGTTTTTTTTTCCTACCCCTCCTCACCTACGCTTAATTCCCACTGTACTGTATTGTTCAAATTCAATGCAAGTTGTGCTGCACAATACAAACTCAACTACTGTGAACAATAAGAGAAAGAAAAAAACACATCAAAAACACATGAGATAAAGTAGAAAAAGGAAACCATCCTAATATGTACCAAGAATAAACATGATTGGAGAAAAAGAAGTCATATGTATCAAAGGTTGAATCAGTTCATCTGGATACAATGACACAACTGGTAGTTGTATCGTTGTTGGATTTTCTTACCTGGATCATTGAGCATGCATCAAGACAAAGTCATATGTCGTTTTTAAATTACTGTTCTGCTTCACTGTAGTTGTATTGAGGACTACAAGCGGGGGCCAGATGGGAGGTCATGCCAGCCTCTGTCAGAGGTCTGTACGGAGGGAGTTGACTGTGGGGAGACAGCGGACATCCCAGCCAACCAGACTGTGTTTGGAGACCTGTTCTATGGGTACAACAACCACACCAAAGAGACCACGTCCGGCCAAATCCTCAAGGCCACATTCAGGTAGGAACAGCTATAAGAACGCCTTGAATACAGCCAGAGTTTGGAAAATGGCTCAGGCGACTGAGCGCACCATCCACTGTGGAGCTAAATGGGTAGATCATTTATGTCCCAGAAAGACCATCCCTGCTGGAGAGATAGGTATTCATCAAACTGGGATAAAATAGTTTGCTAGTTTGTTTTTACTAACTTATTGCAAATTGGATTTATTAAATGTGCTACACAAAGTACAAAACATTTGGTGATGTAATTTAGCAACTGAGATGAAATATAATTTAGTGTTATTTGAATAAAGAAAGAAACAAAGAAAAAAACAAAACTAAAAACTACTCCTGAATGGCCTACCGTCACCTTTTATGCAAAGAGATAAAGTGAAATGGATTTATAGTAAATCTGTGACATTTTTTCAACTGTTATGTATTAAAGGTTTTTTTCCTACATCTATGTTGATATATACACTCACTGGCCACTTTATTAGGTACACCTTGCTAGTACCGGGTTGGACCCCCTTTTGCCTTCAGAACTGCCTTAATCCTTCGTGGCATAGATTCAACAAGGTACTGGAAACATTCCTCAGAGAGTTTGGTCCATATTGACATGATAGCATCACGCAGTTGCTGCAGATTTGTCGGCTGCACATCCATGATGCGAATCTCCCGGTCCACCACATTCCAAAGGTGCTCTATTGGATTGAGATCTGGTGACTGTGGAGGCCATTTGAGTACAGAGAACTCATTGTCATGTTCAAGAAACCAGTCTGAGATGATTCGAGCTTTATGACATGGCGTGTTATCCTGCTGGAAGTAGCCATCAGAAGATGGGAATACTGTGGTCATAAAGGGATGGACATGGTCAGCAACAATACTCAGGTAGGCTGTGGCGTTGACACGATGCTCAATTGGTACTAAGGGGCCCAAAGTGTGCCAAGAAAATATCCCCCACACCATTACACCACCACCACCAGCCTGAACCGTTGATACAAGGCAGGATGGATCCATGCTTTCATGTTGTTGACGCCAAATTCTGACCCTACCATCCGAATGTCGCAGCAGAAATCGAGACTCATCAGACCAGGCAACGTTTTTCCAATCTTCTATTGTCCAATTTTGGTGAGCCTGTGCGAATTGTAGCCTCAGTTTCCTGTTCTTAGCTGACAGGAGTGGCACCCGGTGTGGTCTTCTGCTGCTGTAGCCCATCTGCCTCAAGGTTTGACGTGTTGTGCGTTCAGAGATGCTCTTCTGCATACCTCGGTTGTAATGAGTGGTTATTTGAGTTGCCTTTCCGTCAGCTCGAACCAGTCTGGCCATTCTCCTCTGACCTCTGGCATCAACAAGGCATTTTCGCCCACAGAACTGCCGCTCACTGGATATTTTCTCTTTTTCGGACCATTCTCTGTAAACCCTAGAGATGGTTGTGCATGAAAATCCCAGTAGATCAGCAGTTTCTGAAATACTCAGACCAGCCCGTCTGGCACCAACAACCATGCCACGTTCAAAGTCATTGAAATGACCTTTCTTCCCCATTCTGATGCTCGGTTTGAACTGCAGCAGATCGTCTTGACTATGTCTACATGCCTAAATGCATTGAGTTGCTGGCATGTGATTGGCTGATTAGAAATTTGCGTTAACGAGCAGTTGGACAGGTGTGCCTAATAAAGTGGCCGGTGAGTGTATATGTGTGTATATATACACTACCGTTCAAAAGTTTGGGATCACCCAAACAATTTTGTGTTTTCCATGAAAAGTCACACTTATTCACCACCATATGTTGTGAAATGAATAGAAAATAGAGTCAAGACATTGACAAGGTTAGAAATAATGATTTGTATTTGAAATAAGATTTTTTTTACATCAAACTTTGCTTTCGTCAAAGAATCCTCCATTTGCAGCAATTACAGCATTGCAGACCTTTGGCATTCTAGCTGTTAATTTGTTGAGGTAATCTGGAGAAATTGCACCCCACGCTTCCAGAAGCAGCTCCCACAAGTTGGATTGGTTGGATGGGCACTTCTTTGAGCAGATTGAGTTGCTGGAGCATCACATTTGTGGGGTCAATTAAACGCTCAAAATGGCCAGAAAAAGAGAACTTTCATCTGAAACTCGACAGTCTATTCTTGTTCTTAGAAATGAAGGCTATTCCATGCTAGAAATTGCTAAGAAATTGAAGATTTCCTACACCGGTGTGTACTACTCCCTTCAGAGGACAGCACAAACAGGCTCTAACCAGAGTAGAAAAAGAAGTGGGAGGCCGCGTTGCACAACTGAGCAAGAAGATAAGTACATTAGAGTCTCTAGTTTGAGAAACAGACGCCTCACAGGTCCCCAACTGGCATCTTCATTAAATAGTACCTGTTAGAGCCTGTTTGTGCTGTCCTCTGAAGGGAGTAGTACACACCGGTGTAGGAAATCTTCAATTTCTTAGCAATTTCTCGCATGGAATAGCCTTCATTTCTAAGAACAAGAATAGACTGTCGAGTTTCAGATGAAAGTTCTCTTTTTCTGGCCATTTTGAGCGTTTAATTGACCCCACAAATGTGATGCTCCAGAAACTCAATCTGCTCAAAGAAGTGCCCATCCAACCAATCCAACTTGTGGGAGCTGCTTCTGGAAGCGTGGGGTGCAATTTCTCCAGATTACCTCAACAAATTAACAGCTAGAATGCCAAAGGTCTGCAATGCTGTAATTGCTGCAAATGGAGGATTCTTTGACGAAAGCAAAGTTTGATGTAAAAAAAATCTTATTTCAAATACAAATCATTATTTCTAACCTTGTCAATGTCTTGACTCTATTTTCTATTCATTTCACAACATATGGTGGTGAATAAGTGTGACTTTTCATGGAAAACACGAAATTGTTTGGGTGATCCCAAACTTTTGAACGGTAGTGTATATATACTAGAAGAACCCCGCTACAATGTAGCGGTTTGGTTATCCACCCATCTAAATCTCCCTCCTGTTCATCCTGCCAGCTAACCGCCTTCCCCCTGCCCCTAAACCCCCCCCCCACTCCAACTCCCTCCCCCCAAATGCTCAGAATCATCTGAAATGCCGAGAAAAGTGGTTTTTAGCCATTTTTTTGAAAAATGCATATTTTGCATATTTATGCATAATTATACATAATTTTAATTTTCTGGGATTTTTCCCTTACTCTCTGAGACAATACATACCACCTCCAAAAAGAATTAGGATCATAAATGCTTTAGTTTTCGGTCCCGCTATCTACACTAACTAACACACACACACACACTAACACCACACACACACATTACGAAAATATATGAGTAGATATGTGTGTGTGTGTGTTTGTGTGTGTGTATATATATATATATATATATAAAGATTTATTGCAGTACAAGCTTGTTTCGTGCATCACGTACCCATCAGCTGCCAGTGTGTTAAAACAACAAAGAAAAAACACAGTCAATAAATACTATGTTGCCCCGCGTCACGCCCCTAGTTATGGTGGACAACCAATGAGAGGCTAGAAAACATTTGAAAATTCTTGAAAAATTACATCCAATGGGGTAGGCAGTTACGATGCACAGCAACCAATGGGGGGATAGAAAACATTACAACACGCTTCATTGAGTTTTGTGCAGATGATGATTTTATACTTATCTGTTCTATTAACTTTTTATTGTCTACCCTGCTTTGTTTTGATTTTATGCTGTCTGACACAGTGCTGCTTGTTTTTTAATGTGTTCTGTAAGGTGTGCTCTGAAAGGCGCCCACAAATAAAATGTATCATTATTATTATTACAACCAATGGGGTAGGTAGGGGTTGGGGCTTGTTTTTAAAAAGCAAGGATTTAAAGGGCCAGGGCACTGTTGAAAAAGCATACATTTAAAATATAACAAGACAACATCAAGTGGGGGACTTTAGGTATATCATATAGTCAAGGCTAAGCGTTTTCGGTTTTTACCGATTTTCACCAAAAAATACCCGGATTTGTTAAAAGGAGCAGATTGGTTTAAACCGATTTTCACCCGGATTTTATGTTTCCAAAGATTATTTTCACCGAAAAATACCGTAAAAATAAACACCGATAAATTGTCGGATTTTTTTTTTTTTTGGAAAAATAAAAACCGAAAAAGCTGAGCCTTGCATATAGTGGAGTGGTGCTGGGGCACAGTCGGAAGAGCAGACAGTAAAAATATAAAATTATAACATCTAATAAATGTCACGTGTATCATCTAATGGAAGGGGGGATAATAAAGACATTGGTTTACTTATAATTGCAAAACAGATGTTTTTTGTTCTGTGTCTACAGCTGGTGGCCAATTCACTTCTACTGTTCAAGGTGGACATATCAGGCTTGCAAACAATAAAATATTTCTCTGCCAAGCACAGGTTACATCTTTTGCTCTTAATTGAATATGCATTGTTCTTTGTGAGGATTTTCCATGAAATAGAGTAACTAATATTCTTGTCTACCCATGACCAAATCTGGCAGCTTAAGGCCGTGGCATTTCTTGAATGCTCATTCCTGAAACTACTCATATGGGCATTAAACCTAATTTTAAAAGGGCCCTCTGTTAGTCCAACGTAAGTGTCCACATTGCAGTTGTCTTCTCTTGTCACCGATGCCTGATAGATGACTCCCTCAGTCTGGCGTTTTCCTTCAAGAGGGCACGATGCCTTAGCATGGCAGTTGCAGTTGGTGGTGTTTGGCTGCGGTGAGGGGGTCTGTGCCTTGGCCATGATTCTTGTGTTGTGGGATAAAATAACCTGCTGAACATTTGGCATGCAGCTGTAGCTCATTTTGACTGTTCCTGTTGAATGTTTTTCTTAATTGATGGTCTGAGGTAACGTACTCATCCAAAAGTTTGAAAAATAGTTTTCCAATATTAGAGGCCACGGTGTTGTCGCTGTAGGGAGGATTATACCAGGTGATGTTCCGCCTTCTGCGGTTTTTTTTTTTGCTGGCTATCGCTAATTGATGGTGGGTTGTACTTTGCCTGAAATTATATCCACTTTTTTATAAGGCTTCTTGGTAACTTACAAATTACAGCAGAAGACAATTTATTTCTTTTGTGCATTTACTTAAAAACAAAGGGTTGACATTTATTTGAGGGAGGATACGTTCCAGTCCATTAGTTAATTATTTGGACTTAGGTAGCATAATACTACCAGACCCTGGAATAAATTTACTGTTACAGTACGATTTAAATCTGGTCTCATCTTGATTTATTTCTATTTAAAGAGGGACAAATAAGATACTTTGTTACATACTGAGTAAGGAAAAAAAACACTATATCAGAATCAGAATATATAAGACAAAGGAGAAAAAAACTAATGCATTGCAGTACAAGCGTGTTTTGTGTGTCACGCACCATATATACACTACCGTTCAAAAGTTTGGGGTCACATTGAAATGTCCATATTTTTGAAGGAAAAGCACTGTACTTTTCAATGAAGATAACTTTAAACTAGTCTTAACTTTAAAGAAATACACTCTATACATTGCTAATGTGGTAAATGACTATTCTAGCTGCAAATGTCTGGTTTTTGGTGCAATATCTACATAGGTGTATAGAGGCCCATTTCAAGCAACTATCACTCCAGTGTTCTAATGGTACATGTGTTTGCTCATTGGCTCAGAAGGCTAATTGATGATTAGAAAACCCTTGTGCAATCATGTTCACACATCTGAAAACAGTTTAGCTCGTTACAGAAGCTACAAAACTGACCTTCCTTTGAGCAGATTGAGTTTCTGGAGCATCACATTTGTAGGGTCAATTAAACGCTCAAAATGGCCAGAAAAAGAGAACTTTCATCTGAAACTCGACAGTCTATTCTTGTTCTTAGAAATGAAGGCTATTCCATGCAAGAAATTGCTAAGAAATTGAAGATTTCCTACACCGGTGTGTACTACTCCCTTCAGAGGACAGCACAAACAGGCTCTAACCAGAGTAGAAAAAGAAGTGGGAGGCCGCGTTGCACAACTGAGCAAGAAGATAAGTACATTAGAGTCTCTAGTTTGAGAAACAGACGCCTCACAGGTCCCCAACTGGCATCTTCTTTAAATAGTACCCGCAAAACACCAGTGTCAACATCTACAGTGAAGAGGCGGCTGCTGGATTCTGGGCTTCAGGGCAGAGTGGCAAAGAAAAAGCCATATCTGAGACTGACCAATAAAAGAAAAAGATTAAGATGTGCAAAAGAACACAGACATTGGACAGAGGAAGACTGGAAAAAAGTGTTGTGGACGGATGAATCCAAGTTTGAGGTGTTTGGATCACAAAGAAGAACGTTTGTGAGACGCAGAACAAATGAAAAGATGCTGGAAGAATGCCTGACGCCATCTGTTAAGCATGGTGGAGGTAATGTGATGGTCTGGGGTTGCTTTGGTGCTGGTAAGGTGGGAGATTTGTACAGGGTAAAAGGGATTCTGAATAAGGAAGGCTATCACTCCATTTTGCAACGCCATGCCATACCCAGTGGACAGCGCTTGATTGGAGCCAATTTCATCCTACAACAGGACAATGACCCTAAACACACCTCCAAATTGTGCAAGAACTATTTAGAGCAGAAGCAGGCAGCTGGTATTCTATCGGTAATGGAGTGGCCAGCGCAGTCACCAGATCTGAACCCCATTGAGCTGTTGTGGGAGCAGCTTGACCGTATGGTACGCAAGAAGTGCCCATCCAACCAATCCAACTTTTGGGAGCTGCTTCTGGAAGCGTGGGATGCAATTTCTCCAGATTACCTCACCAAATTAACAGCTAGAATGCCAAAGGTCTGCAATGCTGTAATTGCTGCAAATGGAGGATTCTTTGACGAAAGCAAAGTTCGATGTAAAAAAAATCTTATTTCAACTACAAATCATTATTTCTAACCTTGTCAATGTCTTGACTCTATTTTCTATTCATTTCACAACATATGGTGGTGAATACGTGTGACTTTTCATGGAAAACACAAAATTGTTTGGGTGACCCCAAACTTTTGAACGGTAGTGTATATATATATATGTGTGTGTGTGTGTGTGTGTGTGTGTGTGTGTGTGTGTGTGTGTGTGTGTGTATGTAGTGAGAGAGAGAGCGCAAGATAACAATGCATTCATTTCATTATTCATTATGATATGAATTGGAGAAAAGCAAGCATATCATAGCATATGTGAATCCCTAGAGAGCAAATGTTTTGTAGTTTTACTTGAAAAATGACTCAAGGGATTAATTATAATTAATTGACTTTCTGTCACTCAGCTTATTAATTGGCTAGTAGTTGTAGTAATAGTAGTAACAACTGGTGTAAATAATAAGAATAAGAATAAAAATAGAAGCATATATAATAGTAATAGAAGTAGTTGCAATAGTTGTGGTAGTAGTGTAGAACGCCTTATAGTAATGATATTCAAGCAAAGTGCGATTTGATAATACATGTATATAAATCAGTATGTATATCCCTGTGACAGGGTTGTTGCATGTCAAGTGAAGAATGCCAACAAAGAGACTTGTTCTGGGAGAACATGTGACCAATTAAAGCAACCGTGTTTCCATCCCAGTGTTTTTATACAAAGCCATTTAAAATATAAAAGGCTTTGATGGAAATGGCAAACATCAAATAAAATCCCTCAAATTTTCACAAGGCTTTTTTATAGGCTCACTTGAAGTGGATAACATTTGTATGTGATAAAGAAATACAATAAATGCAATGGAAACACATTTCACGCATTCGGGGAAATAAAAAGAAATGCAAATAGAATGTAATGATCAATGATTTCTTATTCTTACTGGTCCATCTTTTTTATGGGTGTCAAGGGTATGAGTATATAACGTGGGACATGTAGGTTTATTTTCAAGGTTTTGTTTGCAGATCTGATGGAGACACCTTAGTTTTCATTATCTATTGTTGCACCATTTCATTTTTGGCTTGACAATGTGTTTGAGAGTTGACTAGAAAATAACAAGGCTGCCACAGAGTCAATTTCCTTTCAGCAAATAGACGACTGCCTCTTTTATTAGAGGTTTAATACATGCACACAGTTCTGTATATCATCAAGTCCCCAGGCCTCTCCTCTTGCTGGCTGAATCAGGCATATATAAAGGCAGACAGGTTAATTAAACAGAGGTGTTTCTCAGTGCCCAAATTAACCCAGACTCATTCTACCTGCCTTCAGACCAGTGCCAAAACTGCAACTCATCTTTCATCATCACACATTTAAAAACCAGTGAGGTGGGTTTCATTGGCATAATGAAAATGACTGCCATGTGCATAGATCAGGTCTAATGGTGGTATAGCAGCAGTACTGTAGTAGTAGTAGTATTAGTATACGTGGTGTTAATACTCCTTTATAGATCGCCAGATAAGTACATTTACTATCACAGATTAGGATATTCTTCAAATCACTCAATTTTCAGTAGGAGCATTAAATGTAGCCCACATCTTATATGGTCATATTAAAGGGCTTCTTTTATTACCAAGTTCTTGATGACAACAGTAGATACATAAAAGCATAAGGACAAATGAATGTGTTGAAAGATTATTAAATAGGTAAAACATCAATTTTCTGGAGGATTCCGTTTGAACCTCAGTCTAATTAATAGGATGGTAGTGAGGATAAAGCTCACAGTTGTCAGACATTTATCCCTGCCAGGCGGCAGCCTGGAGGGGATTATGCGTTCGGTCGTGTGTGTGTGTGTGTGTGTGAGTGAGAGAGAGAGAGAGAAATACACACTGTTCAGTCTTTACACCTCTTTACAAACCACGCGTCGTGGCCTTGGAGCATCAGGAGGCCTGGTCCAAGAAAATCCCAACTTTAAATATACGTAGTCATACTTTCTGCGCTTTCTGTTGGGTTCGGACATTTTCTTGTATTCCCCTGTGTTTTTTGTTTTTTTTCCACGCCTCCGCTGAAGCTCTTTGGCGCCCCCAGGGGAGGCGGGCCTCACGGTTTGAAAACCACCACTTTAGCATGGATGAAGGTCAATCAGCAGAGCAGCTGTTTGCCTTCGTTTGTTTTATATCACTGTGATGGTTAAACACATTTGAATTCTTTTAATAAGGGCTTTGAAATCACGATCGCCTGATTTCTGTCATTTCATGTCAGACTTGGTCGCTTTCGTGCAAGAGTTCACTGAGAAGCTGCACATCCACAGACTGACAGGCAGAATGTTTTTATTAGGTTGTAACGGACTATATGGGCTCAATTCACCATAACTGGTAGACACGGGCCCTTTAAGAAAGGGTTTCCGGGTTGACAGGGCGGAGCGAAGACTAGGATGGTTGGAGCAGCGCCATGTTGCTCACATTGTGATTTTGTACGGAATAATAAATGACACACGCGTTCGTGTAGTCAATGAGAGAAATTGTCCGTCTCTACTTTCCTGCAATTTCCACCAGGTAGTCTTTTTAGCTTGAGTGCTGTGTGTTAGCTTTTTTTTCCATATTTCCCGTTCAATTGACTTGGGTGCTGCACAAAAGTCTTATAATGGCAGGAAAAACACTGGTTTCTCTGTCCGCATGTGCGTGTATTTCCCTTCTCCCGGTAGGCGAAAAAAGAGATGGTTTGTCACCAAGTTCGAACAGCAGAGAAGGGGAGATACATACGGCTGGCGGAGATCTGACTGCACTCCTCTAGTTCCTCACCAAAATGCTTTGCTTAAGACAACTCAGCTCGCAGTAAAAATAAAGTAAAGAAAGGAGGAAAGCTGAACAGAGAAATTTGCAAAAGTCCCACAGTCTCTTTAGGGGTGTTACTATATGGCTATTAAGGTCTACAGATCTAGGCAGGTGAACTGTACCACCCAGGGTTTGTGTGAATGTCAGCTGGATGCCAGGGAGGCCTCTGTTAGGCTGTTCATTATCACCATCCACTTCATGATCCAATGATTTCCGTTGAACAAGAGGAAGCCAGAAGATCAGGGAAATCATCTCAGTTCTTTCAATCCAATTTGGGCCGTGCATGGGCTCTATAGCCCAGAGGCTACTCATTCACTTATGCATACATCACTGGGAGCAGTAGGGAGGGAAGCAGGCAGGTTAAAGCAGGGGAAGTTAATATCATCAAGAAACTAAATCTCAAATGCTCTGATCTCATTTAGAAGTGGCTGTGCAAGGAGAGGAATACATTTGAGTTGTTTCTTTTTTTCTTTTTCTTTTTTGTAGACTAGTCGGCAGAAAGGGAATGGCGGGGTCTTCTGGGAGGCAAGGCAAATGCAAGCCCTTATTATGTGAGATGGCAGTAAATGAATTAAAAGTGACCAGAAGCGCTGGGGCTGAAATTGAACCTAATTGGACGAGTTTAAAGTTTCAATGTACAGTGAAAAGAATGGAGGGAAAAGCAGCTGCGCTGTTTAACAACTGTGGGGCCTCGAGGGGTTTGAAGTAGGGGGAGCTCTCTATTTTGATGGAAGAGCTAAATTAAAAAGAAAAAAAAGTACAAAACTTTCAGTACACATGCGAGGCATCTTCAGCATTTTCTGACGTGGCGCAGCTCATACTGGTCGACATGAGGACACTTAACCTCACAATCGCTGATGCAAAACAGCATGCTGCAAATCAAATTTCAAATGGTTGGCTCTACTGCTCATTTTAAATACATATGTCTTAAAGTGTCTATCTTAGAAGAAGTGCGTTGATGCTGCAGATGTGACCGTGCTAGACATGTGGCTACAACTGGGGGACTCCTACTACAGATTTATGTAATAAATGCTCCCGCATTAGCACTGGATTGAAAGTGCTACCAATGCTCACAACTTCAGCAGTGACCCGTAGCAGTGTTTAACAGCAGAGAAAACCCTCTAAATGACCTTTTTTTGATTGCCTAAAATTTGACAACTTTTCCTAGAGTGAGCCCCGACATTAGAAAAAGTGAAACACTGTTTTTGTTCATATTTCCATGAAAGCTGTACACCACAAGGGTACTAAGATTGTTAAAATCATAAGTCAGTCAGTTACATACCACAAAAACCACAGACACACACACACCACACACAATGAGAAATTGGGGTTATTATTACGCTTGGAAGATGCGAGTCTACACAGGGAAGCCGACCAGCTTAGGCCAGGGGAAGAACTAGGGGATGTGGGTTGTTCTTGATATGGCAGCTGGACTGAGGGGGCAAAATGTCATGTGTGACAATTTCTTCATCTCTTACAAACTCTGCCAGCAGCTCCTGAAGAAGATCACCATGGTTGGCACAGTTAGAAAGAACAAGTCTGAGCTCCCCCCCGTACTCCTTGCAACAAAGGGGAGAGGGAGGCCTTCTCATCAAAGTTTGCCTTCACCCCCACCGCCACTCTAGTTTCTTACCTCCCAAAGAGGAACAAGAATGTGGTCCTCCTGTGCACACTGCACAAGACAGGTGACACCAGTGGTCGTAACGACAAGAAGCCAGCCATCATCCTAGAATACAACCAAAACAAGGGAGGCATGGACAACCTGATTGCAGCTTACAGCTGCAGGAGGATGACTGCCTGCTGCCCCCTGGTCATCTTCCATAACATCATTGATATGTTCTCATACAGTGCGTTCGTGATATGGAACAAGAGCAACCCTACCTGGGTGTCTGATAAGCGGAACAAGAGGAGGGTGCTCCTGTAACAGTTGAGAAAGGCACTTTTAAACCCACACATGGAAAGAAGGGAGCGCCTCCCCCACACAGTGAGTGGTGTCCACCAATTAAATGCAGTATTTCTGCACTGTTAAGAGGGAAAACCCAGATAGTCACAAAGTCTGTGATGAATGACAGGTTGTTTCTTCGTGCGAAACAGATTTGGGGTTGGTTTGATTTAGGGGTTTAATGAAGGCAGGTCATAAATTACCCTTAAGACGAGGGTAGTATACAGAATGTTAAGACAACACGAGTTAAACAAGAATTACATTGTGATCATGTTTTAACACTAGAATGACCGGGATTTCACTCCTACCTAAAACGACCATGGGTGGTCACAATGACCGCCCACAGTTTTTAAACTCTTAAAGTTTTACCAGGGGGATGCAGCATGTGGGAGGATCACGCTATTCCCCCCCAGTTCCCCTCCACCCAAAACAGGCACCCCAACTGACCAGAGGAGGCGCTAGTGCAGCAAATAGGACACATACCCACATCCGGCTTCCCACCCGCAGACACGGCCAATTGTGTCTGTAGGGACGCCCGACCAAGCCGGAGGTAACACGAGGATTCGAACCGGCGATCCCCATGTTGGTAGGCAGCGGAATAGACCGCTATGCTACCCGGACGCCCCGGCAACTAAATTCTAATGCCAGCGAACTGTTGACTGTCCTTGCATAAACCTTTTTTTGGATGCGTCTGACCTTGTGTGACTCACATCAGGTTTAGAAGTAAGGTGCCAAAAGAGATGTGATCACAGCAGTTTCCTGGGAAAAAAAGAGAGAGAGAGAGATTCTTGGGAGGTTGACTCACAGTTGTTAAAAATTCCCCACCCAGCTGCTCTGGAGTGGCACAAAGCATCTGTCTACAGCTTTCACAATTGATAAAAGGAATGAGAAGTCAAATTTTAACATTGTTAAATCATCAGTGTGAATTTTAGAAAAAAGACGGAAAGAGAGGAAGGAAAAGACAAAGGACTGCATCAGCTTTGACACACAGTTGCTGTGGACTACAAAGACGTTTTCTTTTTCATCCAAATGAAAGCTTCTTGTTTCTCAACCTGTCCAGTTGAAACGGTACTCTGTCTCCCTATCTCTCTCACCCTGTCACACCCACCCACACATCCAACCACCTATACCTACACATCCAACCACCTATATCCACACATCCATCCACCTATACCCACACATTCAACCACCTACACCCACACATCCATCCACCTACACCCACACATCCAACCACCTACTACCACGCATCCAACCACATACACCCACACATTCAACCACCTATACCCACACATCCATCCACCTACACCCACACATTCAACCACCTGTACCCACACATCCATCCACCTATACCAACACATCCATCTATCTCTACCCACACATCCAACCACCTACACCCACCCGCCCACCCACACACACACGCACACTTTTTTCTGTTTCTACTACCACACATCCAACCACATACACCCACACATTCAACCACCTATAGCCACACATCCATCCACCTACACCCACACATTCAACCACCTGTACCCACACATCCATCCACCTACACCCACACATTCAACCACCTGTATCCACACATCCACCTACACCCACACATTCATCTATCTCTACCCACACATCCAATCACCTACACCCACACATCCAACCACCTACACCCACACATCGATCTATCTCTACCCACACATCCAACCACCTACACCCACACATCCAACCACCTACACACACACACACGCACACTTTTTTCTTTACTTATGAGGGCCCTCATTGACTAGATTAATTCCCTATAGCCCCTAACCTTAACCATTAGCCTAACTTTAGCTTAATCCTAATTCTAAATTTAATATTAAACACAAGTCTTAACCCTAAAATAAACCCTTAAAGAAGTGAGGCCCAGCCAAAATGTTCTCACTTTGCAAGAATTCCCTCACTCTTGTGGTTAAAAATGCAAATTGGTCCTCATAAATGTAGCTGAATAAGAGCATATTAGCATATTTCTAACAAATGAATGGAAAAGTTGGACATGGGACTTGTCTGTTTTTGAATGATTCCAACACACACACACACACACGTCTTTCTCGCCATCTTTGTAGCTTTCACACACCCCTCATTTCCTGTCTCATAGAAAATTAACACAACTTGAACATTACCTCCAAGTCAAATTGTTGACTGCTAATCTTGTATTTATTCTGAAAAAAAATGTCAGTGTGGGAAAAAAGGCCGGCGACCTCTGTGCTCTGCTGGATTTTTCTGTTCAGTGTAGCAGGAGCTACAACAGAAAGAGGGTTACTGAAAGGAAAGCAGCAAGCTGTGTGAACAGGTGCCCATTGGTGCAGCACAACCTCACACACACACACACACACACACACACACACACACACACACACACACACACACACAGATGTACACAGAAACAACACAAACATCTAATCCAACTGAATGGGAGCCAAATAGCTGGCTAAAGATGAAGATGCTTTGCACCCCCCCCCCCCCCCGCACACACATACCCACACCCACACACAGAGTGAGAGTACTGTGTACTGTGTGTGGTGTAATTCTTTCCACCCTGCATGGTTTCGGTTCCCCTTTCAAGCTATCTGGCCCTGAAATGCTTCTCATGTTTTTAGAGAAGGTAAGTGGGTCCCTCCCACACTGGCAGGCTGCTCCCTCACCAGCTTCAGAGGCTGGCTTGTTATTATTTAAAAGATGGAAAATGTATTTATTTGATTTCTTTCCTTCTATGTATAAGGGAGTAGATGTAAGTTAAATGTGAGTTATATCATCTCCAATGAAACTGTTCTTTAGCAAACCAGGCTTGCTGGAGGGGGGTATGAGAGGCGGGCGTGCTCGTGAAACAGGCCGCCCTGTGGTGATAGCATCCCGGGAGCATTAGGGGCGAGATAGGATCTGGACTGATATTACAACTCGGTGTCGGGGTCTCTCTGCTGTAGTTCTTTCTCCCTCTCTCTGTCTCTCTTTCTCCATCTTTCAGGGCGTCGATGGACTCCAGTAATGACATGTTAAAAAGTGAACCTCCTCAGCAACCTCTTCCGTCAGCACCCGTGCGCCTCTCTGCCTTTCTCTCTCTTATCTCTTTCATCCCCCTCTCACATGACGAGCTCCGAGCAGGTTTTAATGAATATTTTAGGGCCCTTTGTTCTCATTCTGGTGGCTGCTAGAGATCATTGATGAAGACCGCGATAACCCCCACACACAATACCATCACCACCGAAAACTACTTTGCATGGGTATGACTTAATTTCCTACTCATCCTCTTACCCCTCCCCATCCCCTGTATAACGCTGTCCCGTAAGGACTACCTTCATCGACTCAGTTAATCACAGTATGAGTTCTGTTTGAGGGAGATTGATGGGGGAGTGAGTGTGTGTGTGTGTGTGGGGGGGGGGTCTTAATAGAAAGAAAACTTAACAGTGCCGAAAAAACAGGAGAGAGACGTTATAAATCAAGTGTCCGTGTGTTATTGTCACAGTTCGCAGTTAAATAATTTATCAGCTACAGTAGGCTGTCTCTTCACAGCACTAACAAGAAGGAAAATCTTTCTTCTTCTCTACAACTTTTGAAAAAGGAAAAACAAATCCTGCTTTAACTGAACCGATTTTACTCTGAAAATTGAATCATGAAATCCTCAGAGTCAGGTGATTGCTAAAAATAACATGAAATCACCTAACACCCCCCCCCCAAAAAAAAACGATGAAAAATGCCAGACGTAAATTTAGTTGGAACACTTCACCCCACTTTCCGCTTAGCGGTTTTTATTAGCATCTAAAAATAACAGCAGCGTCGTTAGCATACACATCTACGATTGACTCATGACGTCGGTTTTGTGCTTGTGCTGTGGTAAAATTGACCGCGAAAAACACTCATAATGGCAGTCAGATGGATAGTGACAGATGTTTGACAACAAAACTGATAAAAACGTATCCTAAGAACCCACTTTACTGGCCAGTAATTGGCAACATGATAGACTATTCTGACATAATGCTTATATATGCATGTTCTCCCCGTGTCTGTGTGGGTTTCCTCCGGGTGCTGCGGTTTCCTCCCACCATCAAAAAGACATGGGTGATAGGGTTAATACTCCTGTCTGTGCCCCTGAGCAAGGCAATGGAAAGAAGAACCGGAGTTGGGCCCCAGGCACTGCAGCTGCCCACTGCTCCTATACAATAGGATGGGTTAAACGTAGAGAACAAATTTCACTCTAACCTGTACAATGACAAAAATAAAGTGGCTGGTGATATACTTACATACCGTATTTCCCAGACTACAAGTTGCACCGGAGTATTAGTCGCACTCAGTAAAAACACGTTGTTGTGAGGAAAAAAACATATGTGAGTCGCTCCGGTGTATAAATCGCATTTATATGGTAGTACCATAAAAACTGAATGACAGTAGAACAGACATTCCAATTCAAATCAACATAGCAGGATGGTCAGAGCCATGGCGGCCATTTGAACCGCTGCCATTGCAAAGAACTCTGACTGATGTAGCAGGCTAACTTCCTTATAAACTTCTGTGTAAACCGACTTGTGGCAGGCTGCGGACTCTTTTTTTCTTTTTCTTTTTTTTTTCTTCTTTTTTTTTTTAAGTCTCGGACTCACTGAACTGAGGTTTTGCAGTAATGACCAAGCGAGCAGTGGAGTAGTACGAACATTTACAGCCCCATAAATGTGTTGTCACCATGACAACTAACAACAATCTCCATTTCCTTTTTAACTCCTCAAATGACCATGGCAAACAGTTCAATGTCCGTTTTACTCTCATTTAGTTTCTATGGACGAGACATCTTCAACTGAGTCATAAGATTAAACAGTGCCATCTAGTGGCCTTATTTCAAATGCAGTGTATTGTCCAACAAAATAATATTGTATAAATCGTTTTGTAGTATAAGTCTGCTTCCAGTGTGGGAAGATGGCGGCGCAAATTCACGTTTGCCACGGCCTCACCCAGTACCATCCATGCAGTGTCTTTGTCCACATCTGCGTCTAAGTTTGTTTTGTCTTCGTTTGATGGCTGGGAGAGCTGGTGCTGGATCGGCTGGAAGAACTTGGTCTGCTGCATCCTGTGGGCCCAGGGACCACGGCCCTGATCGGAACTGCGCCTGAAGAGGTAACACCGATGGCGGTCTGACAGGACACGAAAGCGGGGCAGGCTAAGCTAACTGCTAGCCCATGCAGACCGGTTGTTCCGATAACACCAAGGGCGGTCTGGCGGCGGCCTCACCTAGCCTTGCCTATGTTTCAATGTCGTCGTGTAGAGTGTGGGGAGGTGTGTCGAAGGTGTCTGGCTGGGAGAGTTGGCGTTGGATTGGCTGGGGGAGCCTGGTCTGCCGCATCCGGTGGGTGCAGGGACCACGGCCCTGCCGGCGCTGCACCCAAGAAGGAAACACCAAAGGCAGCCTGACAGGATGCAGAAGTGGGGCAGGCTAAGCTAACTGCTAGCCCATGCAGACCGGCAGTTCCAACAGTCATCATGGCTGGTGTTGCTTCTCTGGACAATGGAATTTTTGAACTGTGTTGCACTGAGTGGACTGTATGGTTAACTATTTGTGTGTTTTTTGTTTTTTTTGGGTTTTTTTTTTTGTTGCTTTGTTCTCTCTGTTTTTGTATGTTTTTGGTGGTATTGTTTTTGGAAAATTTGGGATGTGTGTTTTTTGTCTTTTGTGTCGCACTGCTGTGGGCTGGGGGTAACGGAATTTCGTTTCTTTTGTGTATGCAAGTACATGAAAGAAATGACAATAAAAGGTTCCTGATTCCTGATAAGTTGCAGGACCAGCCAGATGAGTAAAAACAAACAAAACAGCAACTAATTGTCTGAGAAATACAGTACTTCTATCCATTTATGTATCTTTCCACATGACGGACAATGACAACTAAATATCCATCCATTATCCAAACTGCTTATCCTGCTCTCAGGGTCGTAGGGATGCTGGAGCCTATCCCAGCAGTCATTGGACGGCAGGCGGGGAGACACCCTGGACAGTCCGCCAGGCCATCACAGGGCCCACACACACACACGCACACTTGTACTAAATTGACAACAAAATATTAACAATATTTTACTCTGCTGTTGCATTATCACAGCAGCTTCATCCCAACAACACCAACAAGGCCCATCCTGATTATGTCCTACAACTAGATTTGATTTAAATCACCTGTTTTTCAAATCTACTTCTACCTTCTTCTTTTCTTCTTTATTTCATGAGTGTTTTTTTCCACTCCTCTCATGACCATTAAAGGGTAACTCTCAGTGTATTGCTGCTCCACCCCTGGCAGAGCTATGACCATGCAAATGGAATTGCCATAATTTGACACGGCTATTCCAGGGCCTTTTCCATTTCAGCCAGCGAAGTGCATTTTCAAGTAGTGACTTTCCCAAAGGGATCAATTTAGGCTGATGATTTAGCAAACAAGGGTACGTACTGTTTATTTATTTTTTTTAATATATATTTTCAGAGACGCAGAAGACTGCTCAGTATTATGGGTGCGAGTGGAGTCCCATCCCCCCATCAAATAAGAGTTAATGTTGAACATTTTGATTATTTCCCTTTAATGCGAGACTTTTCCCTTCAGTACACATCAGCACCCGCTGTTATTTTGAATGGATTTCGCCCTGATGGTCTGCCAGAGAGTATCACTGTACAGTGTTCCTGGCTCATCTTCTCTTTCACCCCTTTAGCTATACATCTCCACCTGCCACATTTTCTTCCTGACTCCATCCTTGACGCTGCTAACTGTCAGCTTCATAGCTTTTGACACTACATAAAGTGTCCTACTCCAAAAAGATCTATGATCCATGTGGGGGGGAATAATGCTTCATATTTATTTATCGTTGAGTATGTAATGACTGCATCTTGATAACATCGCTATTTTGCAAGCAAAGGGCTTAAAATAGTGATAGCATCGACCTTTTGCGAGTAGGTGTCAAAGTGGTAAAGACTTTTCCCTTATAACGTGAATTTCATAACTTTTTTCATGTATAAAAACAACTCGTATACTGTATATCATTTTTCACTATGCTGTTTTAACTTTCCTGAGCGAGCTCGCCTTCCTACAATCCCCAATTTTCTATATTCCCTTACATCACTCCTTCGTTCCTCCCTTCCTTCCTTCCATCCGCTTTACTCGTCATTTTCGTCTTTGCAACCCTGTCACCCCCCCACCACCCCTCCCGGTGAGGTCTTGTTGTCGGGTGAGTGAGTGGTCATGTTTCTAAACGGGGGTGTCCTATCGTCTCCTCTCCTCACGCCAGGCAGAAGAACTTTGCCCGAGGCATCGAGCAGCAGCTCCCAGATGGCATGGTGGTGGCGTCGGTGCCAACGGAGGTTCAGTGCCACGAGGAGCTGTCGGAACCTGTGCCCGACCCGGAGTACCTCACAGGTAAGGATCCATATTTCATAGGATTCATACTGAGCTCATAATTCACAGCTGCGCAGCAGTACTTCATCACTGCCCAGCGGTGTCTGTTTCAACTGAATTGTAGGAAGAGTGGGGGGAAGATGCTGGCTGTATTTTCTTTCATGGCCATTTATTCTCCCCTTCCAGTAAATTAGTCCCTCCCTTTTTTTTGTTTTTTTGTGGATGCCCAGCTGAGAAAGCAAGTATTGAGTGCTACTTGTTGAGGTTCTTTTCTTCAGAGTCAAACCGAGAAGCTTGCACTCGGGGTGCTACACAGTTATGCTGCTGTTATTCTGTCAATTTCTACATGTAAACTGAGTGCAGGTTCAGTTGTTTGTTTCAGGAAGACTAGAGTGTGCATTGGTGCTGTTGCCTCAGTGGAAATAAAAATCCACAGTTTTAAGGGGGGAGGGGGTCAAAAATTTTTTTTTTAGGTTTTTATATCATTCTGTGGCTTCCCAGTAGTGTTCCATATGTATTCAAACCCGAAAATTCAAATTTAGGTGGAGGTACGCATGTTTTAGCATCAACCCTATTTTCCCAAGCCCTTCTAAAAGCTTTTACCCAGGTGACCTGACATAGGTTTCTGCACTTTCTTTTAACACTTTCGCCACTCTTCATGCTTACACTGTCAGCGAACCATGTGTGTGTGTGTGTGTGTTTGGGGGGGGGGGCATCAGTGCTAACCCGCGTCACTGCTTTTTGCTAATGGTTGAGTGGGTGTTTCCATTTGAACAACCCGGAAAAGAACACAGATTTTTTGCCCTGTAAGTATCAGAATTACACAAACCATTATGTGTATGTTTTTGCGCACATCTGTCCTTCAATCAATCAATCAATTAATCTGTCAGCTTTTATCAGCTTTTTTATAATGTGGTGTTGGTCAAAGGTAGAACTGTCACTAAATTACATCAAGCGTGGCCCAAAATATTTCATGTTGCATTCAACTGCTGTAATTAGGTTAAGATATAGTAACTTTAGGCATATCTTCATTTATCAAATCACTAAAGGGAATAGAGAAAAAAAGGCACTGTCCACGGCCTGTTATACTTCACTGAGGTTCTGATTACCACCATTTTATTTCCCCCCCAGTGTTTACTCGTTTTTGCAGATTAACTTGAAGACAGGCATCAGACTAATGTTGTTATAAATGCAGGTATCTGCAGGGGCGTCTTGCACAGAAAAAGTTAAGGCGAGGCCTAATTATCTAACTCACACTGGTAAAGTTTAAACAAGAAAAACAAACCATAAAGTAATGTGCTGGATTGCGTAGTCCCTTAAATATCAAAGTGACTTTCTTTTGTTTTGGTTGGAGAAATTAAAGCATTTCTCAAAATAATTTGTATGTTTTAAAGCATTACAATAGTTCATATATTTGTATACACTTAACTGTATGGAATATAACGTAGGCTACAGAGGAACACTTTCGGTTGGCCTCAAGGAGGTTCTGGCAAACCATCCGGCGACTCAGGAAGGGGAGGCAGGGCTTGACTCAGGCTGTGTTTAGCCAGGGAGGGGAACTGTTGACTCGGACTGGGGATGTCAAGCGGTGGAAAGAACGCTTTGAGGAGCTCCTGAACACGGCTAACACGTCCTCGGTGGAGGAGGTAGAGTGAGGACTCGGGGGAAGCCCCACCCATATCCCTGGCAGAGGTCTCTGAGGTAGTTAAAAAGCTCCTCGGTGGCAAGGCACCGGGTGTGGATGAGATTCGCCCTGAGATGCTGAAGGCTCTGGACATTATTGGGCTGTCTTGGTTGACACGCCTCTTCAGTGTTGCGTGGAGGTCGGAGACAGTACCTGTGGAGTGGCAGACTGGGGTGGTGGTCCCCATATTTATAAAGGGGGACCAGAGGGTGTGCACCAATTATCGGGGCATCACATTGCTCAGCCTCCCTGGGAAAGTCTTCTCTAGGGTGCTGGAAAGGAGGCGCCGACCGATTGTTGAACCTCGGATCCAGGAGGAACAATGCGGATTCCGTCCTGGCCGTGGAACAACGGACCAACTCTTTACCCTTGTGGAAGTGCTGAGGGGGACATGGGAGTTTGACCAGCCAGTCTACATGTGTTTTGTGGACTTGGAGAAGGCTTACAACCGTGTACCCCAGGGCACTCTTGGGGGGGTACTGCGGGAGTATGGGGTACCAGGGCAGTTGCTACAAGCCATCTAGTGCTTGTATATATGATGTATATAATGGTAGCATATATTGATATCCTAATACTGTATTGAATCTAATTGTTCATTGTTGAGAAACATCACAGCATCCACAACTCTCTCCATATTTGCAACCCCGCCGCACAAAATACGTGTTCATGAAAACAGCCAGAGAAATCTGGGCATGTCTCGGCTTGCCCTTCCCTTTCAGACGCATTTTGAATTATCTCTTTAGCCTTCCAGAGGTTCTTCTCGCTTCAAGGAACCTGTAAGATGGAAAAAAAGGGCATCATTACCGAACACCATTACAAGCTTGTCCCGACATTTATGCTCAATGGGGACTCCAGGTCTGTATCTTAAAGTTGTTTTGAATTTTCTGTTGATGATATTTTAATGTTTTATTCAACATCACACAGCCCTCGGAAGAATTATGCATTAACTCACAAAATACAGGACAGTAAAATTTGAAAATACACGGCTTGCCCCTGCTGTCGAGACAAATATTTTTGTTTTGTTTTTTCATCAAACACATAAATGAACCTAATGGGTACTTTTTATGTCATAAATCGATATATTCTATCAAGATGTTGTCACTCCCTTGTACACGCTTTTCTCCCTTAGAGACAGAGGAAGAACCTTTCATTGTAACTAGTAAATACTTTAAAGCAAACAACTGACTGCAAAAAATGCATAAATTACATAAATGAAGAATCAACCTCATGCTATAATAATATTACAATAATATTTAACACCAGTGCATAGTTGTTAAATGTGTGTGATAGACTTAGAGAGCGCTTGCATATGCACATATCTATTGCTAAGGTGTCCATTTTCATTGTGTGTGTGTGTGTGGGGGGGGGGGAATAGTATGAGGGCTGCAGTTCAGGGCTGTCAATCTAAAAGACCAACGTGGCAGTGGATTTTCATAGAGACAAATAGCATTTAAGTGATTTTATGGTCCTTCTGCAAGGAGTTACCTGGTGAAATGTTGGCGTCTCAGAAATGGGTCTCCATGTGGGTGTGGTAAACAATAAAACTCATGTAACCCTTTGAGTGTGATGGCCCAGAGGGAAAACAACAAGTATTACAGTGTTTTATGTCTTCTGAAGGCTCCATGTACATCTCAACTTGTCTGTCATTCTGTATGTCTGCCCTGCCTGGGCAAGCAAATCATTAAATTTAGCCTTTTTATGGGCATACGGGTGGCATGCCGGTCTATTCCGTTGCCTACCAACAAGGGGATTGCCGGTTTGAATCCCCGTGTTACCTCCAGCTTGGTGGAGCGTCTGTTGTGGTTACACCGCCCCGAGCTGCCTCCCCGGCACGTTCAAGCCACTCCCCCAGCTCGGACGTGCCGGAAACATCCGAGCGCTCGGCTCGCGCTCTGAGGAGACGAGCGCTGCACTGCACCAGGTGTTTGCCATCATCCATCAGGCACACCTGTGGCAATCAGGCAGCCCTCTACAAGAAGTCTCCCAGAACACCACTCCGTGCTTCGACGTACTGAACCCTGCGGTAAAGCTCTGACAAGCCCTCCAGTGTCCTTGCATTCTGTTTATTCCCCAGCGTCTTATCTTCGTGTCTCTGTTTCCTCCCAAGACTCTCCCTCCGCGACTTCCACGGCTCCCCGCGTCTCCCTCGTCCCCAGCGACCTTCACGTTTTTTCCCTGGACCTCTCCAGCGATCTCCCCCCTTGTCCTTCTACCTGGACCCCTCCTTTCGGACTCGACTTCCCTGATCTCGGACCCGGACTTCCTCGGACAACCCCTCTTGGATTTCGAAGTCATCCTGTGTCTCTCTGCCTTGGGTTTCGCCACAAGGGTCGGGTTCTGGTGCGCGAGCAAAACAGCGTCCCTACAGCCACAATTGGCCGTGTCTGTGGGTGGGAAGGCGGATGTGGGTATGTGTCCTGGTGGCTGCACTAGCACCTCCTCTGGGCGGTCGGAGCACCTGTTCGGGGGGTGGGGGGGACTGGGGAATAGCGTGATCCTCCCATGCACTACGTCCCCCTGGTGAAACTCCTCAATGTCAGGTGAAAAGACGCGGCTGGTGACACCACATGTATCGGAGGAGGCATGTGGTAGTCTGGATCAGCAGAGGGGGGTGGAGCAGAGATCAGGACGGCTTGGAACAGTGGGGTAATTGGAAGAAAAAGGGGGTAAAATCAAAACACAAAAAAAAATTGAACCTTTTTATGTGGGTGTTCTTACAATGTTTGTATGCATGTACACACAGGGTATCCCATCTATCTATTTATCTGTCTATCTATAGCTGTCTGTCTGTCTATCTGTCATTCATAGTTCTGTTGCTTTGTCTGTCTATCTGTCCTATTTGTCTTTTGTATGCATCTTTTTTTCCTCTGGTTTTGCTGCCGTGCAAGATTTTTAGTTTGTACATACTGACATAAAACAGGCAGACAGAAAACCTCTTTAGCAGGGAACTCAGAGCAGCAACAGTCTGGTGATTACAATACAAAAACTTTTATTTATTTATTTATTTTTAGAAAACTAACATTCATGAGTCTCATTTTAGGTGCACATTGCCCCCTGACAATGCAATGCACAGTCACAAAACACGACATGGGGTTTCAGGCAGGGTTTGGTGACAGCAAACAATATCATTAGATATTAGAAAAGCACTTGACTGAATGGGGGCCTCAAAGAGTCCTTTCTGCATCCATGTATATTAACTCTTTTAAAACGGATGCTTTTCCCATGCTCCAACCAGTTATGGCTGACATATATCATTGACTTGAATTCCAAATCTGGACAAAAAAAGAAATTGTATTAAAGTCTTGAGCCACTGCATCTGATGTCTCCCTGCGATGCTGCCATCGGCGAGATGAATTAACCCACCAGACCATTCACATTTGAAAATAAATCTTGATGGGAAATAGGTAGTCCATTAGCTGTCATTTTTGACAAGAAATTGTGAGGGAGAGGGTGATTTGGTTTGTATCAGTGCTGTCAGGATTCATTAGTCCAGACACCCGGCGTCTGCCCCGCTCCTCTCCATGTTACCAGCACAGCACACATGCCAGCCACATGATTCGATTTTGCAGAGGATTTATTCAGCGTTTGAAACTGCAGTTATTAACAAAGAGAAGAGAAAAGACCCCGGTGGACTTAAGAGTTTCCATTTTTTAAAGCTACGCCAGCAGGCCATATGTCTGTATTTGCCCCCTTGAAATGACCTCATAGGGAGTGTATACTGTAGGATGTGTACCCCCTGTGCATGTCTTTTCAAAGCTCTTCTTCAGTTCTGAAACAGATCTGATTCTATATAGCCGAGCTATATAACCTACACTACTACATTACAGAGATCACACTTTTTTATCACAGCCATGTAGCCACTGATGATGATGATGGTAAATTACAGTATTTTGGTTGGTGAGGTCAAATTTTGTAAGTTAGAAAACAGGCGAGGTAGGGGCATCCGGGTGGCATGGCGTTCTATTCCATTGCCTACCAAGACGGGGATCGCCGGTTCGAATCCCCGCGTTACCTCCGGCTTGGTCAGGCGTCCCAACAGACACAAATGGCTGTGTCTGCGGGTGGGAAGCCTGATGTGGGTGTGTGTCCTGGTGGCTGCACTAGCGCCTCTGGTCGGTCAAGGGGCCTTTTTTGGCGGGGAGGGGGAACAGGACGGAATAGCGTGATCCTCCTATACTATGTCCCCCTGGCGAAACTCCTCACTGTCAGGTGAAAATAAGCGGCTGGCAACTCCACATGTATTGGAGGAGGTATGTGGTAGTCTGCAGCCCTCCCTGGATTGGCAGAGGGAGTGGAGCAGAGATCGGGATGGCTTGGAAGAGTGGAGTAATTGGCCAAGTACACTTGGGGATAAAAAGGGGGGGGGGGCAGGAGAGGTCGATTAGCCAGGAAGCAATTATGTCAAGTCCTGTTCGATTTATGTATATAACCATCAATCACAAAACGGTCCTAGAAGGCATTGTAATCACAACTATACTATGTGTGATGCTAAACACCCCCTATCCTCAGACCATCGATGCTACAGTCTACTTTATGTATCCACTTGTAGTCCTTCACGTACTGTTTTTCACTGCATCAACATGGCTAGGGTTGCCTCAGCAAAGAGGTGTCATTCCTCATTTTACTGCTGAATATGATCATGCTCATGCACAGTTTGGTTAGAACTGCATTCTTCAGCTGTAGTCACTGAATCCGTACTGGGCAACTAATGATTCGCTGCACATTACAGTCGGCCTCGGGATCCCGGATAAGCCCAAATCACTGTGAGCTGAACAGAAAACCACAGCTACCTTGTTAAATCTTGACTGAACAAGACAGTCACCTGATACAGTGAGTGCTGTTGTTGCTCTCTTTGGAATATGGGTTTACTTGCAATCCCATCATGGTAGCCTGCATGGTGCTGTAATACATGACACACAATCATAATACACAACCTTAATACACACACCCAACATTGCCACACAACCACTTCATACTCACTTCAGTCTGTTACTAAGCAACACCTGGTCTTGTTATAACCCATCCTCTGCTAGATTTGACCTGACAGATTTACCCTTGTTTTAAATTATCCAAATGCTTGAACTTATTCATATAAGTGAAACAGAAAAGAGTTTAGGAAGTTTAAATAGTTTGACTTGCTTAATTAGGCCTTTTGTTTGTTTTTGATGAACACTTTCAATTGTTATTTTTGTACTTTTCCTCTAACGCTTCTCCATGCTGGGTTTAATTTGACAAGCTGGCTGGCATTTAAGTTGTAGCGCTCAGACCCCCGTAGTGAACAGTGTCACTGTCGCACTGAGGAAGGCGACATTTTCTTCAGTTGTTGAATATTTTTATAATAATAATAATAAGGGATAAGTTAATGTGTGTGTGTGTGTGTGTGTGTGTGTGTGTGTGTGTGTGTGTGTGTGTGTGTGGGCCCTGTGTGATGGCCTGACGGCCTGTCCAGTGTGTCTCCCCGCCTGCCGCCTATTTGACTGCTGGGATAGGCTCCAGCATCCCCGCAACCCTGAGAGCAGAATAAGCGGTTCGAATAATGGGTGGGTGATTTCTTATGGTTCACTAAAGATGTTTTTGATTTCACTTTTTATTTTCTTTACTTTGGGCAAGCCTTTTGGCCACACTTTCTCTTGAGAAAGCCGTGTCTGCATTGTCTCTGTTCATGAATTACCCACATTGTGACTTGCGAGTTGGTTTATTTGCTGGCTGTCAGTGTAACTGAAGAGATATAAGGCAACTTCACGGCTGCAAGTCAGAATTTTATATTATTTTTTATGTTATGTCCAGTGTAATGAACAAACAAAGGAAGATGGAGTCGCACCCCAGTTTCAGCAGCTATTTGTCGGAAACTTTAGAGGATAGTAAAAGCGTCTAATCTTAATGGATTTTCTGCTGTCATATCCGCGAGCCCTTGTCCTCCTATCATTGCGCCGCTCAAATCTTTTTATCCCAACATAGCCGTGGGCTCACACTGCACACATCCCAGAATAGAGCCGAATTACATAGATTCCCCCTCGCTCCACTTGTCTGGGCTTCTGCCACAGCAGCCATCGGCCCTATTTGTGCGGTAATATTATGGATTGAGATATCATTTCAAAGTACCATCAGGGTGCTATGTGCTCAGCGGCACAGTTGTGTCTCCGTCAGGTGGCTTCAAACCATGCCTTATTCTGCAAGTGCTTGTGCTTGATGCATTTGATGCACAATATAATAAAACCAAAGCATAACACAAAATCTGAAGACTTCGCCTTCAGGCTAAGCCACCTGCCTTTGCCAGTCTGAAGCCATTTCCCTAACGTCTGTAACCTCAACACTTGGAAGGTGAACATTTTCAACCCACTCCATATTATGATTTTTCCCCGACTCACATTACCTGTAATGCAAACAAGCATCACCACAGATGCCCAATATTATGTGCACAAAAATTTCCAAGAAAAGGGAATAGCATGGCTTTCATATTTTCTGTTTCAGGATTTATGAACTTCTGTTGTGCTGTGGTTGGGTGATGAATTCCCTGAGGAGCTTCAGTAGTCTTAATGTACGAATATTGCATAAACATTGTGCCCAGATGAACTGATTCAACTTTTGGTCATTTCCTTACCTGATTCATTGAGCATGCATGGAGACATCTTAATGTACAGCTGATGCATACTTGTTGGAGCTATTTGCCTGACTACTGCATTTGTTTACCTGTAGATCCTTTTCCCTCTTAAACTGACTGACTCAACTCTTAGATACCAAAAAAACAACAACAGTTATTTCTATTTGTTATTCTTTATAAATACTGTGTTTCAGATTCTATGCTATGGGCAGCATTGGGTTCATATAGCATACAGCATACAATACAACCATTTGACTTATAGAACATATTTGCACAGCTACCCCAATGGTATGTTATGAGTGAGGAAAAAATATTGCCAGAAGTACTTTATTCCTTTAATCTACTACTGCTATTTTTGGCTGCTCCCGTTGGGGGTCGCCACAACAGATCATCCATTTCCATCTCTTCCTGTCCTCTGCATCTTCCTCAGTCACACCAGCCACCTGCGTGTCCTCCCTCACCACATCCATACACCTCCTCTTTGGCCTTTCTCTTTTCCTCTTCCCTGGCAGCTCCATATTCAGCATCCTTCTCCCAATATACCCAGCATCTCTCCTCCACACATGTCCAAGCCATCTCAATCTTGCCTCTCTTGCTTGCTCTCCAAACCATCCAACCTGAGCTGTCCCTCTAATATACTCATTCCTAATCCTGTCCTTCTTCGTCTCTCCCAAAGAAAATCTTAGCATCTTCAACTCTGCCACCTCCAGCTCCACCTCCTGTCTTTTCGTCAGTGCCACTGTCTCCAAACCATATAACATAGCTGGTCTCACTACCACCTTGTAAACCTTCCCTTTGACTATTACTGGTATCCTTCTGTCGCAAGTCTCTCCTGACACTCTTCTCCACCCACTCCACCCTGCCTGCACTCTCTTCTTCACCTCTCTTCCATCCTCCCCATTACTTTGAACAGTATTTAAGCTCACACACCTTCGTCACCCCTACTCCTTGCATCCTCACCATTTCACTGTCCTCCCTCTCATTCATGCGTAGGTATTCCATCTTGCTCCTACTGACTTTCATTCCTCTTCTCTCCAGTGCATACCTCCACCTCTCCAGGCTCTCCTCAACCTGCACCCTACTCTCACTACAGATCACAATGTCATCCGCAGACATCATAGTCCACAGAGACTCCTGTCTGATCGCGTCCGTCAACCTGTCCATCAACACTGCAAACAAGAAAGGGCTCAGAGCTGATCCTTGGTGTAATCCCACCTCCACCTTGAACCCATATGTACATCTCTACTTTATTCCTTTAATATTGACTGAAAAAAATATAATTACACCTCTATCACAAAAGTTATGTTGCATGTACACTTTCGAATGTGCATATACCTCATGTTTAAGATGAGGTAAGTTTGTTTGCGTAGCACAACATAGGCAGTTTGTTTAGCACATTTCAAGGCAATCCAAAGTGCTTAACATTATGGCAATAAAGAAATGCTGAATAAGATTAATTTCTTTTGTAAAAAGATATAAAAGAAATTAAAACTTAAAATATTTTAATAAGACAAACAAAAAAATAAAGAAATGACACTAAAAAACAGCCATAAGTCAGAGTCTGTGTTGCAGATTGGGATGTTGGGGATTTGTGCTTTCATTCCATTTTAAAATGAAACGATCACACACCCTTTCAGTCCATTCTATGAGCATTTTATCTCTCTCTCTCTCTCTCAGCTGTAGGACAGTTTTGCGAAGACACAAAGAACTTGTTTTTAGCCAAGATTGTTGGCTGGGGAAGTGGGCGCGTGTCCACAGTGGTCACCTGAGGTCTCCTCTCACTTCACCACACCTGTTCTCTTGGCTTTTGCACCAAGCACACAAACACACCGTCCCTCCCCAACAATGCCGCGGCATCCGGCCATTTGCCCGCTTGTCTCCTGGCGGGCCATCAGCAATTTCACTGCACCTGCGGTTAATTGCACGGCCCAGGTAAATATCCACTGGGGGCAGACAGACAATGCGGAGGACTATGGTGGGGAGGAGCCTCCGTTGAGCCACGTTTTGCCACCTTTCCCTCCCTTGCTGATTTGGCCAGGTTGGTTGCAGTGGTCAGTGTATTTGTCACTGTGTCAGCACTCCTTGTAACCAGCCCCCTCTCTCTCTCTCTCCAGCTCTCGTAGGGTAAAATCATTCATCTTTCTCTTCATCTCCGCACTTGGAAGCCATTCATCACAGGGCCAGAGACCTCCATCAATTATTCGTATGGGGAAAGGTGTAGGGAGGGGAAGGCTTTGAAAGGCAAATACATCTTGATTTAATTGGAAAGAAAGCATGCTCGCTGCTGCTAAGCAGATGTCCCCTAAGATGTAGCTATAGAGGTAAAAAAGGACCAAAAAAAGAGAAGAGAATAGAAATCGATAAAGAACAGAAAAAAAGGGAAGAAAAAAAGTTAACTAAAGAAAGGAGGGCGGAGATGGAAAAGGTTGGGATCAAAAAACGAGATGGAAGATGAAATAAGTGAATGAAAGGGAGCAATCTTTCTTCAGTCTTCAGGTGTGGGTTGAGTTGAACGAGGTTTCGGGAACATGCTAATGCATTCTAATGAAATATTCCAACATACAATGCATCAGAAAACGGCTGCGTGGATGTCTGCAGAACATTTTAACCTATTGGTCAGCCATTCACTCAGTCATGCCTGACCCCCTCTCTGGTACCTTAGCAAGCGGTTTTACTGGACTACCATCTAGTTTTTTTCTGTTATCGGTTGATTTAAACTTCCTCTTGATGTATCAAAAGGGCTTCTTACCACATCCACACTCATATCACTGATAGAGGCATTTGCCGATACACCTTACTTTTACACTTTAAAGTCTGTTTTTTTTTATATCTTCCAAGTGTGCAAGGATTCTTCTTTTGCTGCTCCTTCTTTGCACCTTGTTGGTTTCCAGTGAATCTGAATTTCATTCTGTAGGCCTACACTGCATGCATGTATGCGTCATTTAGAGAGTACTGCATGTGCATATGTCTACTTGCTAATGTCTCCATTTGTGAGTGTGTGTGTGTGCGTGTGCGTGCGCGCGCATGCGTGTGTGTGTTTGTGTCTATGTTGGTGTTTATACTTGCAATCCTGTCCCGCAATCCTGTGAGAGAGGACCAGGAAGAGGAGTTTGCTGTGTTCACAGAAATACAACACAACAGATAGTCCCGAAGGTAAAATACTTTGCCCTGCCAGTCACGGTGGGTTCACATCCCGTTCTCTGTCATTTGTCATCAAAGCCATGACCTAACCCTGGCAGCTTGCAGAAATGGCTGAAACTATAGCTCATATGCTTGGAGGAAGAGTTGAGGAAAGGATGAAAAGAAAGGAAAAAAGAGCAAAAGAGATGGAAAGTACAGCTGTGGAAGCTCATGCGGAAGAGAATTCTCTGCAATGGAAGAGGTAAAAAATCAAATACCGATACAGAAATTCATTAAGGGTATTTTTTTTTGCCAGATAAGGTTTACTATTTAAAAAAGAAAAAAGAAAATTTTTTAAAACGAGTGATAACACACTTCATCTCAATTGTTAATAATATGAACAATATTTATGGTCCATTGTTTGAAATGAGTAATTTTGACCCAACAGAGCACAAGACTTAAACAGTACAGATAACATATTTTTCCCAATGTTTTTAAGCTGTGATGCTGATTATGTAAGGTGCCTCATTTTTATTTGTTTTTTATTTATTTTGTTTTCTATTGGTTTTTCCAAATTTTTCCATTTCTTTTCAGTAGCATTACTTCTGAGAAAGGACTCCCAATCTTTTTCATTCCCACTATACTTTTTGTTCCAGAACCCACCAGATTTTCTTTTTGTCGTAAGATCAGCAATAAATTCTCATTCCCTATCCGAAAGCGAGATAATGAAATCCTTGTCAGTACTATTCAGTGTTCATCAGTATTCTCCCATTCAGTGTTTAACCACAGCCTACTTATGATCAAAAAATATAAACCCATATTAATATTAAACACTATTTTGTTGATATTTTGGAATGTAGTCAAATCATTGCAGTGTTAGCACTGACCCAAAAAGTATGTAAATAAATATTCCCTTTATTTTTCTAGAAATATACAGATACCAGATCACAAAAACAAAGAAGATAAATGTGCCCTTTTTTCTGTCTCCAAACAAAATGTGTTTTATTGTAGACATTCCACAACCCCCCCACCCCCAGCCCGCTCTCCCTGCTGAAGTCAACCCACATTTTGAATACCGCTCGCTGTTCTAGGGCATCAAATCTTGCCGCTGTCCAATTTTCCAATCATCTTTGGGCTTCAGATAAGGATGTTCTTCTAGCCCTAAAACTTTCAAAAACAGACGGTGAGATGCACCATGTTGATAATCACACCTAAGAAATAGCTTCTATTGTCTATGAAAAATGTATGGTTAAAGCCTGCCTTCTGAATAGCTGCGAGAAGAAGTGAGGTGTGCGCTTTTTTTTATTGACAAAATTTGTCTTCCCGCTGTACTGCTGATTATATCACAGGAGTTTAGCTGCTGGCAGATCTCTAGCTGCTGTGATTCACCACGTTTGGGATTTCTTTATGTGTGCCACCCATGTGTGAAAGAGAGAGAAACCTCTATCCTTAAAGCTTTAGAGGTCTGGGGAAGGCTTTTTCTTTTGAGCAGTCCTCCTAGCTAAATAAAATGTGTAATCCAAGCCCAAGAAAACTTGTCATTCCCATCAATGATCATTATTTACTCACTGACCCAATTATGCACTTTCGCTGAAAAATATGAAATCAAAGACAAATGAAATGCTATTATTTAGTTTGACATTTATGCTTAAAGTTTCATACCAGTGATGTCAAAATTTTTGTGATTCATTTGAAATCTTTAATGTGTTAAAAAATTAACGCAATTAACAGAGCTGAGTTTTGTTTACTTCCTGTGGCGGTTGTGCGAGACTGTTTCACAGGCAGGTTTGTTATGGTGCTAATACAGTCTCATCTCAGTTCGTAACTCATAAAACTGGTCTGTTTTCTTAATATCAGATGGAATTGTCAACTCGTTAAACTCAATTTCCGTCTTCAGTCTGACATTGCCTCCACTCTGACTGATTTCTGTGTGTGTGTGGGGGGGGGGGCATCCGATTCTCCCTAACCAATCACTAGAGACCAGTTTGTCTAACGTCTTTTTAAATCGACACTTATGTGTAGCCATGCCAACACACTGGTGTTGCCGGGGTTTTAAGAGTGGAGCGAAGCAAAGTAAAAGCAAACTACGATATCGGTCGATATTGAGAAGACATGTTGTCTAACGCTTGACAACAGCTTGACAACGGCCTTATTCCTGCCCGTGGTGCTGATTGGCTAGTTGTTTGTCCATGTGCCATTACGAATATATAATGAACATCTTGAATTAACGACACTTTTTAATCAACTGGCACTTGAAAACGGAACATATTTTTTGCTGTTGATTATTATTCATATTAATGCATACAAGAAATTATCGCCTTCCAAGCTGATATCTAATTTTAAAGGCCTTGATGGTTTTGAAATTCAGCTGGCACTTGAACATTCATACCTGGGTTTTGTTATTATTTCTGTTAGTGCACATAAGATATATGCCTTTCAAGCTGACAGTCAATTTTGATGGCCTTGATGGTTTTATTGGAAATCTATAGTTCACAGGAGAGAATCTGTGTTCACAGTTAAAAAGATGCTATTAAACAACATTATTTGAATTCAAATATACTTACTTTGTGTTGATTCTACATTAATTCCATGATTTTTACATTTAAATATCCATTATTACAAGCTTCAGTATTAAGAAGAAAAAAGCGATTAATCACTATTAATCACATTTGCGACAGCCGTGGGCAGAAGTCCATGAATACTGGGATGGCATCCAGCGCTTTATCTGTGCCCCCATCCATACGGTTAGTGGTTGTGTCAGGAAGGGCACGTAAAATTTTGCCAAATCAGTATGCGGCTTGACAAGACCATACCGAATCGGTCGAGGCTCCATACCAGATCAGTCAAGGCCCGGGTTAACAATGGCCGCCATTGGTGCTGTGCCCTCACAGGGTACCAATGGAAACTATAAAATCTGCTGTGGCGACCCCTGAGAAACAGGGAACAAGCCGAAAGGAGAATCATGATTAATCACAGCAAATTGTGCGATTAATTAGTTGTTGTTTTTTTGATCGATCGACAGCCCTAGTTAATATATAAAGTAAATGCCAATTTTTCCAAACTAGGCTCCCATCCACTGACTATGTTTGGATGTAGTCTGGACTGCTGTTCAGCCAGATTGATATTGTTTTAATCAGTGGACTGTAAATTAGAGGCTTGACCGAAACTCAGCTGATGTGAAGTGGTTTTGATTTCTTCATCCATTGTCTGGCTATCTATGTATCTGTCTGTCTGACTGTCTGTCTTTCTGTTTTTTTTTTTTGTTTTTTTTTTTAGCCAGTCAGCCTAAGTAGACCGGATGAGTTGTCCTTATCAAGGTCATCCTTTGTGTTCCCCCGTGCTGTCATATCCAACCTCGCCTCCCCTTCGGTTAGTGCTCAGGGCCTCTCCACCAGTCTCCCAATGCTACTAGACTTTAGATATGTCAGCACTGAGATGGCACATAATCTATATTTTATTAGGCCTTGATAATAATTGGTGGCAGTGAGGGAAGGTCATTCCTTGAGGGGTTGTTGTCCCCCCCCCCCCCCACCCCATCCCACCCCATCCTACCCCACCGGCCTCTGATGCATTTCAGGTCAAATTCCTATAACAGCCCTTGAGTCAAGCTGCGTGCAGCGCAGGAGGAGGCACACTGAGCATGGTATCACTATTTTTAGGGAAGGAGGGAGAAGAGGACTTTTCTTGAAGTGAACAAAAATATTCAGCGTATATGTTTATTCCAAAATAAGATGCCTGGATTGTAATTTGTGTCATGTTAGGGGAAAAAAAAATTCTGGAATTGATGCTTTTGCTCAGCTTTTGGGTCATATCATTGATATGTCACATTCCTCTGGGATTTGTGAGTAAAAACATGTTTTTGACCTTTTTTATCGCAGCTTTCAAGAAATTTTAAACTTTTTTTTACAGTTAATGCTTTTGTTTTTAAAGTGGCGAGCTAAAATCAGATCAGCCCAGTCTGACAGGCAAAACCATACAAGGCATTTGCAGGTCCCAAATGAGGACGTAATTGAGGACGTCTGCTGAGATCTACTTTTAATCTTGATTTACATTCAGTGATTTACACTTACAGACTGGCCTCCCAGATCCTTATTATCCTGACCTGAAACACACCAACCCATATCTGAACGTAACCATCTCTTAATCTATTTACTAAAGCTGGTGATCAGAGCAGATGTCTTGAACAACTTTCTCATTTGTTGATAAGTTGAAATCTTCCATATGCACGTGACAGAACATGATATGACACATTTATGTCAGGCAAGGGTTTATGGACTCAAACGCGGACAAAAAAAAAAACTCTGATGAAAAAGGAAAATGCTGTTTATTATATAATTCAAAACAGCGGTGTAATCACGTAGACTTTTACAGATAAATCCAGACTTAGTACCAGGTAGTGTAGCAGTCTATTCTGTTGCCTACTAACATGGGGATCGCCGGCTTGGTCCAGCATCCAGGAAGCCGGATGTGGGTATGTGTCCTGTTCGCTGCACTAGTGCCTCCACTGGTCGGTCGGGGCACCTGTTCAGGGGGGAAGGGGGAACTGGAGGGAATAACGTGATCCTCCCACATGCTACGTCCCCCTGGTGAAACTCCTCACTGTCAGGTGAAAAGAAGCGGCTGACGACTCCACATGTTTCAGAGGAGGCATGTGGTAGTCTGCAGCCCTACCCGCATCAGCAGAGGGGGGGTGGATCGGGATGACTCGGAAGAGTGGGATACTTGGCTGGGTACAATTTGGGGAGAAAAAGGGGGGGATCCAGAATTAGAAGCTAAAATAGAAAACAGAGAGCTGAAAAGGGTTGGGTAACAGGCAGGATACAAAACCCAACTAACAGAGTCGGAGACGGCAGGCAATATCGTAGTCGGAAAACAGGCCCGTATTCTGGAACAGAATAGCAGAACATAGATAATACACAGCCTGAACACACAAGTATGTAACACAATGGCAGGATCTGGCAAACAATAAACAAACTGCATGGTATAAATAACAGAGGGAGTACTGAGATAAGGAGCTGCAGGTGAGAAGGGAGAGAGAGAGAGAGAGCTCAGACAGGAGTCCTGACAGATTTACATGTCGTCTCATCAGGCGAGATGTATATATGTGTGTGTATACACTGTATTATACAGTATATATGTATCTTCATTTAGCACACTGGCAATCAACTTAATCCGAGAACTGTAAATATGTTGTATATGAATGTTTATGTGTGAGACTGGATTACCTAAATTAGGCTTGCCACAGTGTGAGTCGTACAAATATAAATTGTATTTGTGCTGCTCATATTTAGCAATTTCCCTTCTCAGCTCTTTGTCCGACTGCAGAAGTCAGCAGAAGATATCCCGAGCTCATCAGTCCTACTACATTCACCATATCACCTCCATTCCCTCACTCTTCTTTTTGAACAAATTTGACTCCAGATCGTCTGTCTTTCTCTGTTTCACTTCCTTTTTCCTGGCTAAGACTGTACTCCCTGTTTTCCAATTATCCACGCGAGAAAAATAATAGATTTCTTTGAAAAAAAAATATTAGATTGTTTGATGAGAATTATCACCCGGATACATACAGCCAAACTCACTGGTGTCCATTTGATTTTCTCACTTCCACTCAACCGTTGTTTTATAATCACATCGACAAATGAGTCACAGAAAAGGGTCTTTATCGGGGTCATTAACCCTAACCCTAAATTTAAAAAAAAGGGGGGGGGAGCTCAAAACAAGGCCTTGAGTAACAGTCCAGCCAGTGTGTTTAAGCTTTGTGACATGGAGATTGTAGGAGTTGACTGGTCACTGCAGATTTCTGCAGCTGTTTAGCACTTAGATCATTTTCATGACAATAATACAAAAAAAACTATACTTAATTTATATATTTGCTGTATCAGGATGACTCCTCTGCTCATCTTTTCTGCCTAACTGAGTTGTGTGGGGGAAAAAATCCTGCTCAGTCTTTTATTTTGACAAACAATTGTCTTCCAAGTATTGCAGCTTGATGAATTTAAATCATGACAGATTAACTGAAGTCGATTGCACACATTTTCTCATCAAGTAGAAGGACAATTCAATGAGCCTGAATGTGTACTTTAAAGCTTCCAAAGACTTGTAGGTCCAATATCCAATTTCATGGCCATTCCTGCTGATAATCTAGCAATTTTTTTAAACTGGCCATTTTCACAAGCCAATTTGGCATGAATGTGTATTTATACCCTACTACTACTTTCGGCTGCTCCCGTTAGGGGTCGCCACAGCGGATCATCCGAGATCCGCATATTTGATTTGGCAAAGATTTTACGCCGGATGCCCTTCCTGACGCAACCCTCCCCATTTGTCCGGGCTTGGGACCGGCACTAAGGATGCACTGGCTTGTGCATCCTCAGTGGCTGGGTTATGAATGTGTATTTATACCCAATACTTGCAAATTCGTGTTTGCTGTGAAAATAAAGTTGTGATATGCCGTATGTGTGAGAAGCATGGATTTGGATTCAGAATGCAATTTTCCGGTTCTTGTTTGTATTATATGTAATATAATGGGCTACGGCGGTCACTCTAGAAGCAATGCAGGATGGATGCAGGGTAGATAAATGATTGGGGACCTCTGTGACCCACAACAGAAAAACTCTCCATCACTGACTCTGGTTCAGGGTCTGAGTTTAGGTCTGAGTTGTTTGTCTTTAGAAGTTGGTGAAGGGCATCTGGAGCCCATCATTTACACAAGCTTTGTCTTCAACCCCTACTCGCTCTCTTTTTGCACTCTTTCTCCCCCTGGAGTAAAGAGCAAAGGGAACAGGAGGAAGTGTCAGAGTAGCTTCCCTGTCTTTTTACATTTTTGTTTTTATTTATTTTATTTTTTCTTTCCATGTAGTGTGATTGAGCAATAAACATCCATGTGTGGGCACACACCACACACACTAGCTTTCACACCAGTCGCAATGTGATGATGCTGTGCATTGACCCAATGCTGTTAGTGCACTTTTGCTGCACTTCCCTGCCTAAAAGGTCGTGACCCCATAACGCATACTGTCACCTCACTTCATTTCTGTCTTGAGTGCCTTGTCTGTCTCCTTAGGTTCTTTTCTGGTAGATATCCCGTTTGCCACAGTATCTTTCAGATCCTTATTTTTCTCCTCTTTTTTCCTTCTTTTTCCTCTTTCTCTGCTCACTTCTCATCTCTTTTCTCCCTTTCTCTTTATTTCTCATTTGGTTTACTTGTGTTTAGTGAAGTCAGTTTGCAGTGTTGTGTTTTTTTTCTGGATCCCCCCCCCCTTTTCTCCCCAATTACCCCACTCTTCCGAGCCATCCCGGTCGCAGATCCACCCCCTTTGCCGATCCGGGGAGGGCTGCAGACTGCGACATACCTCCGCTGATATATGTGGAGTCGCCAGCCACTTCTTTTCACCTGACAGGGAAGAGTTTCACCAGGGGGATGTAGCACATGGGAGGATCATGCTATTCCCTCAAGTTCCCCCTCCCCCCGAACAGGCGCCCCGACCGACCAGAGGAGGCGCTAGTGCAGTGACCAGGACACATACCCACATCCAGCTTCCCACCCACAGACATGGCCAATTGTGTCTGTAGGGACGCCCGATCAAGCTGGAGGTAACACGGGGATTCGAACCAACGATCCCCGTCTTGGTAGGCAACAGAATAGACTGCCACGCCACCTGGACGCCCTAGTTTGCAGTGTTGTTTAACACTCATTCAGGTTCAACTTGATACGAAAATATTGTGCCAGCTGTGTTGAAAGTGTAGCATAATACGTAAATGCAGCACACTGAAAAGACTGTATTATGAAATGTTGAAAGAAAACATTATGGTGAAGAGCTGATGCACACTGGAATATGCCATGTAGACATATTTGAAAGTCTTCCATCTCTGTTTTGATTAATGATGATAGGTCTATACATTCCCTTAAAAAATAGTTAATTGACGCAGTTTTGATTTAATTCTGTCCATTTTGTTAACAGCACAGCAAGACATAAATGTTTGACAAATTAGAATGTAACACAGCCCTGATTCTGCAAATATTTCCTATTTGCCACATGCTTGACAACTGAACAATGCATTCAGAGTTGATTATGTATTTTAATAATGTACTTTCATATTTAGTCATTTGTGTTGAGGTAATTGCTCCTATAATGGCATTGTTTTACATTCTTGAAGCATCTTTCTGACTTGCGCCCTCATGTGCAATAGATAATGTGCTTCCAGGAACCAGCGTGGTGACTAGTATTACAGTAAAGGATGGGTTCTTTGTCAGGTTGAAAACATAATTGCTCCGTTAACGTGTAATGAGTGTTGTTGATCACTGACACATTAACGTGCAGCAAAATACATTTTCGTTTCAGATTATTTCTGAACTGCAAATGTTGGTTTTACTGGCATAATCAGCATATTCATCTTTGCATGTAAGCGAATACCCATTATCTAGAAATAATTGCAGGTGCCCCTTAACTGCCATTAAGTGTGCATTCATTTGTTGTAAGGGACCTTGCTAAAAGCAGACATCATATATAAGGAAAATACGTGCAATATATGTGTACTGCATGAGCTATTACTACAACCAATTGTCTACTTTCAACATAGGTCAGATAAAATAGTTGAGGGTCATTTAAATTGTATTTTGGATGCAGGCCCTCACTGATGATCACATATCGGGGCAGGCGGGCCTGGGGGGTTAATTTATTCTTTGACGCAGATTAATTGCATGGAATTGCTTGAGCCATTTTCTGCATTAAACATCAGTTAATTAGCTGACAGCAATGGATGGGATAATTAATACAGTTTGGGGCCGCGGCATGTTTCCAAAGGGGAAGCTCAGGGTAGGGGTCTCAGTGACTGAGTTCCACCATTTTTATGAGCATCTGCATCCAGTGTGTAGTCCTCAGCTACTCCGTAGGTCTCATTTAAACAACACCTAGACAACTTGGTTTTTGAGAGATAGATTTTGAGTTTTTTATATATATGATACACACACACACACACACACACGCACACACATATATTATCCAGATTCAAGTAAATTCTTTATGACAGTTGATGATTACTTATGGCATGAAACAGGCTTGTCCGGCCCTTTGTCTGGCATTTTCTTTCGAAGGGGCATGAGTCATTCACATGGCAGTTGCAGTTGGAGGAGTCTGGTTGTGATGAAGGTGTCATTGATTTGTTCACGATTCTTGTGTTATGGGACAATATTATTTGTTGAAAGTTAGGCATGCAGCTGTAACTAATTTTGATGGTATTCGTATTGAATATCTTCCTCAGTTGATGGTCCAGGGTAAAGCACTTATCCAAAAGTTCACAAAACTGTTCCTCAAATGTTGTTCCTGGAATCTGCTGGAGCCACTCTCCCAGTCTTGGGGTCACAGCCCCTATCAATCAATCAATCAATCAATCAATCAATCAATCAATCAATCAATCAGATTTTATTTGTATAGCACTTTCCATACAAACTAAAGTAACACAAAGTGCCTCACACAATAAAACAATACCCCCCCACACACGCACACAAAATATATAAATAAATAAAAGTACAGGCACATTTTATAAAAGTACAGACAACTCTAGTTAGTAAAATAAATAAAACTGCCATAAACACTGACTAATTAAAAGTAACAACAGAGCAGAATATATGAAAATAGCAAAATATATAAAACACACACACACACACACTATAAATTTAGCTGAAGGCTGTTTTAAAAAGTAAGGTTTTTAACCTGCTTTTAAATGTATCCCCAGCCCCTGGTGCTCCTATTACCACTGGGACTACTGTGGATTTCACCTCCCACTTCCGATCTAGTTCTTCCCTCAGCCCTTGGTATTGCTCTAGCTTCTCATGCTCTTTCTTCCTGATTTTGCCATCGCTCAAGATTGCTACATCGAACACTACTGCTGTCTTGTGTTCCTTGTCAACCACCACAACGTCTGGTTGGGTAGCCAGCACCTGCTTGTCAGTCTGGAACTTGAAGTCCTACATGATCTTAGCTCTGCCATTCTCAACCACTTTTGGTGGCGTCTCCCATTTGGACTTGGGGACTTCCAGTCTGTATTCAGTACAGGTGTTCCTGTACACTATTCCAGCCACTTGGTTATGCCTTTCAGTGTACGCTTTCCCAGCTAGCATTTTACACCCTGATACTAAGTGCTGGACTGTCTCAGGGGCGTCTTTGCACAGCCAGCATCTTGGGTCTTGTCCCCTGCCTCAACTGATCTGGTCCCGAGTCCCTGTTCTTGTGCTGCTATGATCAGAGCTAGAGTTAGATAAAAACAGCTAGATAAAAAAAATACCAACTCAAACAGCTTTCATCAGTATATGTTTTTTCAGATACATGATTCATTCTCCATGTATATGTGTGAACACAAACCAAACATAAACTGCTGTTTCACATCTTAGTCCTTTCAGCAATAATCAGACTGTATCTTGCATTTCTGTTTTGGGTTGTGTCATGAAAACAAGCCTTTTACCCTGAAAGTGGCTGCAAAGCAGAAATTTAAATGCCATTTTCGTGTCACATATCTCTGTAAGCACATGAATGCAGGGCCAGTTGTTATGGCTCGCTCACCCCGCGCCGTGGCCCGTCCACTCCGCGCCGGCAGCCAATCGGCTCGTCAGGGCCGGGCTTAGTCGTCAGGGCTGGGCTTAAGTTTGGTGGCCTCCCACGTGCCCGTTGTCAGTTCGTGTTGTAACCTCCCCGCACCCACAGTAGCGGCTACTCTCCTCCCACGGTCCTTTTCTCTACGAACTCATCCCAGCCCTTGGTTCATGTTTTTCCCTTGCAAAGTTTCCCCGTGGAAGTATCCTGCCATGTTCCCGTTTGGATTACCCGCGAGTTTTTTTCCCCCTTGGACTTTCCGTTTTTTCCTTGTCGCTCATTGCCTTCCGATGTTTAACTATTTGTACGCATAAGGAATAAAGTACGCCAGTTTTCGGCTAACCCCATCTCTGTCTGGTGTCGTGCGCTTGGGGTCTTCCACAAACCCTAACAGATAAAAAAAAATACCAACTCAAACAGCTTTCATCAGTATATATTTTTTCAGATACATGATTCATTCTCCATGTATATATGTGAACACAAACCAAACATAAACTGCTGTTTCACATCTTAGTCCTTTCAGCAATAATCAGACTGTATCTTGCATTTCAGTTTTGAGTTGTGTCATGAAAACAAGCCTTTTACCCTGAAAGTGGCTGCAAAGCAGAAATTTAAATGCCATTTTCGTGTCAGATATCTCTGTAAGCACATGAATGCAGGGCCAGTATGAGGAGCTTTAAGGAAGTAAAAGGAGGAGTTGAGGACACCTTTTCCTCATGTTGACAGTGGCAAGGTGAAAGACAATATAGAAAGCCATGAAGAGAGTCATTCCCGGGCCAGTTGAGGTCATTTTTTATTGCAGAAATGTCACCACTTGACTATCTGTGGACACAAAAAGGTTAAAAAAGAGAACATATGTATAAGCACTCATTTCATGGTATATTTTTCAAAAGTCAGGGCTATGAAATGAGAATCATTTCTGAATATTGTCCATGTTTAAATTAGACTTTAAAAGACAAGACCACACTATTACAAATACACAAAAGAAAAGCATGCGGGTCTATACAAATGCCTTGCCAATTGAGAATTTCCAAACATATATTTCCATTCCTCTTTCTAACGTAATATCGTCATAGAAATGTCAATATTTCTGCCTAAAGTGACCCCCCCCCATTTTTCAATTTTCATTTTGTTTTTCCTCAGATTTTGTCATTTAAGTTTGAGTTCTCTTAATGTCTTTGTTTTTGAGATGTTTACTATGATGAAATTTCATTTTATTGTTCAGCCCTAATGCCTCTCTGCACTTGGGCTTGGTACCGTCTGGTAAAGGAAAGGTTGCAGTTGTTGCTCTGGGTCTAATGGATTCAGCTTAGATAAATGATAGGGGACCTCTGTGACCCACAGTGGAGCTCCTCTCTCTTTCAACAACTCCGGGTTTTGCTCCGAGTTGTTCATCATTAGAAGTTAGCGGAGGGCATCCATCGTCCATCATTTATACCGGCATGTTCAACTCCTTCCCTCTTGCCCTCTGCCAGTCGGGCATGTACACATCCATCCATTGCAGTTCCATCGTTTTGTCCTTTTCAACAATATTATTGAGCATAGTTCTGTATGCTCAGATGTGTTTACTGTAACAATTAGTATAATAAGGGTTTGGAAATGGTACTTTGGTGCAGAGTTCTCAAAGTGTGGGGACCTCAGATCCACCATCCTTACTAACCCTTGACTTGTCTAGGTAAAGTTGTGTGTATGATTTTTCTTTTGAAGAATATCTGGCATTTGGTTTAATTGTGTCTAAGTCTGGTTGAATTTCAGTGGTTTATATCCTCCCATCTGTAAATCAAGAGGGGTTACATTGCGATAGCTGCTTGAAACTCAGGCACGTACAGTAGTGACACAATATTCCATTACTTGAAATCACTCATCAGCTGCCATTCTCCTCTGGCCATTTTGCATCTAGACGAGTAAACGTGGCTTAAAGAAACTGAGCAGTAGATACTCTAAGCTAAGGCAATGTTGCTACTTTAACCTTGATAAAATGTAAACGTAAATGCACAAAAATCACATTTGATACAAAATTTGTTATTTGGGTGGAAAATATTTGCCATCTCTGTTCTGTGTGAAACAGTAAATGCCATCTGCCAGTAAGTGCCATCGTCAGTCACCTGAAACGTGATTTTTTTTTTCTTTTTTGGGGGGGGGGTTGCCCTTTCTCTCCCCAATTGTACTTGGCCAATTACCCCACTCTTCTGAGCCATCCCAGTTGTTGCTCCACCCCCTCTGCTGATCAATCAGAGAAAGTACAAATCATAAAATAATATGAATAGATGCTTGTTTTCAGTGATGTATCTTTGTTCACATTCTGGTCACTTGAGCCACACCACTTTGTTAGTACGCTCACTTCATGTAAATTTGACTTAGCTATTGATGCCTTTTTTTTGGGGGGGGGCTTCCCCCTCCCCCTTTTTTTCCCCCAATTGCACTTGATCAATTACCCCACTCTTCTGAGCCATCCCGGTCACTGCTCCACCCCCTCTGCTGATCTGGGGAGGGCGGCAGACTACCACATGCCTCCTCTGATACATGTGGCGTTGCCACCCACTTCTTTTCACCTGACAGTGAGGAGTTTTACCAGGGGGACGAAGTGCATATGAGGATCACACTATTCCCCCCAGTTCCCCCTTCCCCCCAAACAGGCGCCCCAGCCGACCACAGGAGGCGCTAGTGCAGCAACCAGGACACATACCCACATCCGGCTTCCTACCTTGCATCTGTTGGAACGCCCGACCAAGCCGAAGGTAACGTGGAGATTCAAATAGGTGATCCTCGTGTTGGTAGGCAACTGAATAGACCACTATGCTACCCGGATGCCCGAGACGTGAATGTTTTTACTCATTTTGACTTTGAGAGTCTCCATAGATATTCTCTCAGAAACCACATGATTAGACCAAGATAATCAAACTGTTGTATGGCCGCCTCACTATCTAACCTGAACCCTAAGCTTAAAGGACAATTCTGGGATTTTTTTTTTTTTTTTTTTTACACCTTTGGACTTGTTTGCATAATTTTTGCCGTTGTGCATATCAGTTATGATATTGATCATGGAAAGCCATGTCTAGCAGTGGCCCTGTATCCAAAATCTTAACAAAGAAGCTGGTGAGTAAAATAATATCACCACCGATAAGCACAACGATAAAAATAAGACCAAGATTGTATGGGGGGGGGGGATTTTCCTGTAATTACTGTATAATCTTAACCCTTAATTTTACCACTCTAACCATCACTGCCTGCACTGCTACAAAAAATTGACTTTTGTGAATGCAATGCGCATTATTTGTATGCTGTTTGCTTTGGATGAGAATCGGCAGTCCTCTCTGGTCACACGGTTCCTGAGACACAATTGTCAATGAGCAAAGACAAACAGTAGCCGTTCACTGCAGAAAGGGGGCTGGGATGAGAGCAAATTGGTTATTGAACAGGGTCTTTAATTAATGAGGGGTTAATAAAATTGTGCCATCAAAAGTGAGCCTGAGCAACACTGTTATTATTATGCAGGGGTAGTAAAACAAGATGGGGTGTTATTTATAGAAAGAGGGGGACCTAGGCAGCGGTACAGTGTCATATTTGAGGAAAATCTCTGATCCAATAATATTTGGGGTGAGCAGAGTGACATTGATTCATCATTTAACCCAGGGTCCCTCTCTCCCTAAGTCCCTTCTAATTAAAGCAGAAGCATATGGCCTTGTGAACAAGTGAGCTCAGAGGTATCTGACAAACTTTTCTGGTGTCTTATTTTGAGTCAGTGGTGGCGGTCCCTCCAGTCCTCCTTCAGCATGGCAGCAATGAAAAGTGTGTCACCTTGAGTTGTCACCAGCCGCTCACCATGAGCATCTGCCAGCCTAATTATCGAGCTTTGGAAGGTGATTGATGAATGAGGTTTTGCTGGCTGGTTTCTTAAGATGTGCACATCATACCATCAGGGGGCCTTTATCATGCAGAAGCTTGCATTTCTATCTACCTTTTTTTTTCTATTTTATTTCACAGTGCACTTCCCTTTCTTCTCTATTTGGTTCCTGTCCAGCCTCTGTCTTTGAGCACATATAAGAAGTAAAGGCCGTTTTTGCCCCAGTGGAAGTGATGAATCAGCGAATTAGGTTGAATCAAAAGTTTGATCAAATGTTGTCGGGGTTGTTGAAGATTGAAAATGGCCTAGTATTATGTGCAAGATAGAGCATGTCCCAGAAAACTACTCAATTTTCAGTTGAACCTATATTTGTAGTTGTGAAAGATTTTTTTTCCTCCCCTTTTTCTCCTCAATTGTACCCGGCCAATTACCCCGCTCTTCCTAACCGTCCCGGTCGATGCTTCACCCCCTCTGTCAATCCGGAGAGGGCTGCAGACTACCCCATACCTCCTCCAATACACGTGGAGTCACTAGCCGCTTCTTTTCACCTTACAGTGAGGAGTTTCGCCAGGGGGACATAGCGCATGGGAGGATCACACTATTCCCCCCAGTTCTCCCTCCTCCGTGAACAGGCGCCCCAACCGACCAGTGGAGGCACTAGTGCAGTGACCAGGACACATACCCACATCCGGCTTCCCACCCGCAGACACAGACAATTGTGTTGTAGGGATTCCCGACCAAGCGGGAGCTATCACAGGAATTAGAACCGGCGATCCCCGTGTTGATAGGCAACAGAATAGACCGCCACGCTACCCGGACACCCCGTCGTGAAAGATTTTTAATCCGAATGTAACTCTCATTTATCGGTCTGGTTATATGTTATATAAATCTCAAGGCAACCACTTTATGCTATCAATTTTTGGAGGGTTACTGGCCACATGTGAAGTAACTTCACATGGAGGTTATTTACAGTGAATCAGACAGTCGTGTATTAAGAATAATGATGACTTCAGTGGCGTGTTTTTTATACCAACTAATTTGTGGACATAAAGTCAGCAGCTGAGACAGGAGAAAACACAGACTGATACATTTTTACTGGACATTACAGCCAGTGTCCAACCTTATTTACTGCCCTTTGTATGAAATTAAGAGACACCATGTAAAACTACTTTTACAAATAAGTATTCCAGTTCACTTGACAGTTTTCCTTTCCTATGTGACCAAAAGATTACATTGTTACCATTGTTACACTTCTCCCCCTAAGGAAATGTGCATGTGATGCATACCTAAGTATGGTTTTTGTTTAAAAACACAAAAATAAGGTATAAATGCTGAGATGGTTTTGTTTATTTAATTAAAAAAGAGAGTTTCTGAGGTTGAAATTTATAGTTTGAAGTTTAATTATCTTTGTAATTGGGTTAGTAGCTATACTGGGTAATCACAGAAAGGTGAATTAGTTCATCTGGACACATCGTTTATAGACAGAAACGTTTCATCACTCATTTAAGTGACCTATTCAGTCTAAACTGACTGCAAGTAACCCCACCTTATAGTCAATAAGTGGCATAACAACCAAAACCAACGATTGGTTTCATATGTAAATTGGCGTGACTATTAACTAAAGTTTCAGTGGACATGTGTATTATTCACAGAGGATTTGGGAATGTTTGCAATCACAGCATTGTAAGATGGTGACAGATCTAGTTTCAGGCCCCTGTTCTCTCAGTTCAGGGATGGTCATTCCCTCTTTACATAGATGGCCTCTTTGACTCCCCGTTCAAACCAGCGTTCCTCCCTATTAAGGATGTGCACATCCTGATCCTTGACAGAGTGGCCACTGGCCTGTAGATGGGTGTAGACTGCAGAGTATTGGCCTGACGTGTTAGCTCTCCTGTGTTGTGCCGTCCTCTTGGCCAGCGTCTGTTTGGTTTCCCCAATGTAGAAGTCACGGCAATCCTCCTGACACTTAACAGCATACACTATATTACTCTGTTTGTGCCGGGGGACCCGATCCTAGGGGTGGACCAATTTCTGGCACAGCGTGTCTTGGGGATTGAAAGCAACTGAGTCGTGGTGTTTGGAAAATATGCAGCTCAACTGTTCTGACACTCCCACCACATACGGAATCACCACTGGTTTACGCTTGGACAGCTGTTGTCCTTCTCTCTTCGATTGGCTGGTACACTGTTTGGGCATCTTCCTGTCTTATACAAACACCCAGTTAGGATAACCACACTTAGCCAAGGCCTGTTTAATGTGGGATTTCTCCCCTTCCCCAGCCTCTGTCAGTGGGGATGTTGTCAGCTCGGTGGTGCAGCGTTCTGATGACTCCTAGTTTGTGCTCCAGTGGATGATGAAAGTCAAACCTTAAATACTGCTCAGTATGTCACTTAACACCTAACAGCACCGCCATACTCATTCACACCATTTACATCCCGTATTGACTACTGCAGTTCTATCCTCTGTGGTTTTCCCCTCAAGTGTGTTCATAAACTTCATATCACTCCTGTTCTTCAGCAACTCCATTGGCTCCCTGTTAAATATCAATTGATTTCAAGATCCTGCTTCTCATCTTAACGCCCTTAATAACTTAGCTCATTCATATCTTTCTGAACTCTCAGATCTTCTGCTCTCCAACTCACTACACCATCGGCCCCCTTGACTACCATGGGGTCTAGAGCCTTCAGTGATTCTGCCCCCCGCCTATGGAACTCTCTCCCACAAGACATTCACAACACTGATTCTCTTCCAACCTTCAAATCCCATCTCAAAACGTACCTTTTCAAACTGGCATATTCAGGCTGAGCCACACTTCATTGAGTTTTGTGGAGATGATGATTTTATACTTTTCTGTTGTATTAACCTTGTATTGTCTACTCTGCTTTGTTTTGATTTTGTGCTGTCTGATACAGTGCTGCTTTTATTTTAACTGTGTTCTGTAAGGTGTCCTTGAGTGCTCTGAAAGGCGCCCACAGATAAATTGTATTATCATTATTATTATTATGTGTTGGTTTAAGGTAAACATCAACAAACAAATGCCCCCATCACCAATTGCAATTTCACAGTCTAAGGCTAACCTGTCATTTTTCACATCCTCCCTGGTGAACTTGATGTGGTTGTCCACAGAGTTAATGTGGTCGGTGAAATGTGGTACGTACTGACGAAGTGATGATGAAGTCACTTGGATGAGTGATGAAATGTTTCTCCCACTAAACGTTGTGTCCAGATGAACTGATTCATCTACTGTGATTTCCTTCCCTGGATTACTGAGCATGCATAAAAATATAATGTGTAAGTAACTGTTGATGGGGCTTAAAATATCACCTGTAACATCGTGGTGCCAAATGGCACCTCTTGACTATAATGGGTTTCAAGTGTTTGACCTCGCTAGCATAATTAAAAGAATATTGTAAGAAAAATACACATTCTATTCAAACTAATTGTCACCTCACTTGTAATAGAAGTAATAGACTTAATTTTCCACGACCCATTAACTTTCTATTGTGTGAAAGGCTATTCAAAGCTTCTCTACACTCATCTGATGAATACATGACAATCAAGGTTCAAACCAGTCAAAGAAACTTGCATTTTTACTAATGTAATAGGAGGGCTAGTCATTTTTCCCTGTCCTTGTTAAGTGAAAGTGCGTGTAATTGTGTCATACAAGCACTGTGGTGATTTTTTTTTTAATTCAGAAATGGATAGTAGCCACAAAAAAAAGAAAGAAAAAAAAGCATTATTAACAGAAAATATGACATCGTTTGCATATTTCTGACACTCGATTCTCCTCTGAGACCATCTCTCGGAATTAACCCCCCCCCCCCCACACACACACACACATTTTTCTCCCCAATTGTACTTGGCCAATTACCCTATTTTCCGAGCCGTCCTGGTCGCTGCTCCACCCCCTCTGTCGATCCGGGGAGGGCTGCAGACTACCACATACCTCCTCCGATACATGTGGAGTCGCCAGCCACTTCTTTCCAACTGACAGTGAGGAGTTTCACCAGGGGAGGTAGCGCATGCGAGGATTACGCTATTACTCCCAGCTCCCCCTCCCCCCTGAACAGGCGCCCTGCCCGACCAGAGGAGGCGCTAGTGTAGCGACCAGGACACATACCCACATCTGGCTTCCCACCCACAGACACAGCCAATTGTGTTTGTAGGGACGCCCAACCAAGCTGGAGGTAACACAGGGATTCGAACCAGCGATCCCCGTGTTGGTAGGCAATGGAATAGACTGCCACGCCACCCAGACACCCCCTTGGAATTACTTTTTGTTGTCGAAGAACTGCAATGTATTATTATGCACTGTAGCCTGTTCACAACACATATCATACGGTCTATCAGCTGTTTCAAATGGTATGTGCTACAATTGCTAACATGAGAATTGTTAGGCTCGAAACAGGCTCGAGTGCCTAGTAATAAATTGACATTCTTCAACAACAAAAAGTTGTTCCAAGATGTAGAGCAGTCTGACAGGAGAATTGAATGTCAGAAATATGTTAAAGATGGTTAACAACTAGCAACTAACAGTTAGCTGTCCCCTGTTGGTGCTGTTCATTTTCGTGCCTGCATGCTGGGACTAGCATTAACATCTTTGACTATGAGGAGTTGTCGACCAAAGTAACATCCATGCATTGATCACACTACAAGTGAGTAAATCATACCGCCCTGTGTCAATAAATCTGAACTATCCCTTTAAAGGCCATCTCGCCTCACCATGAACTCACTGAATTCACTAATGAAGTCTTAATTCATAGCAACACCAATGTTTGGATCAGGCGGAGCCTTCTTTGGAAAATACCTTCCTGAGGAGAGATGGTCACAAGTATTGAAAGCATACATTATGATAATACCCTAATTATAATTATTCTTGCCATGTGGTTATGGGAACCATTTGGCCAAGGCCCTTACTATCCAAACCTTGTCTTCTCATCTTTTCTGAGGGCCAGCATTTTGCTCCAGAAAGGTATTATTCTCTTTTTCCCCTTGCTTATCAGAATTGTCCAAGGAGTCAGGGCTAGACTATTCTACATTTAGTCTCCCATTAGATTAGTGGATGTGCCTGTTGGAAATTCCCACTGTTCTCTCTCTCTCTCTCTCTCTCTCTCTCTCTCTCTCTCTCTCTCTCTCTCTCTCTCTCTCTCTCTCTCTCTCTCTCTCTCTCATTTTTCCCTCTCTCTCATTTTTCCCTCTCTCTCAACCCCGTTCTCCCTTTCTCCCTCTTTTCCTGTCCTAAATCATTCATTCCAAGACTTATCTGGCAGTGAAATGGAGCAGAGCCCTGGCTGGTTAATGGGGTTCTATGAGCCATAAGATTACTTTCCCTACCCAAGCTTATTCCTATGAATCTTCCTTAAAGCAACTTAAATAACAAAGCGCCTCAGGCCATAAGACAGCATCACAAAAGGCACATTGAGTGTTTGGACAGGTAAAGAGTTTCCCCTTTCTCTCTGTTCTCTGCATCCAGCATCAGCAATCACAGCATCAGCACAGCCAGCGCATTGGCTTGTACCTCGCTTCCCAATGGGAACGAAGTCACAAATGTACACGAGAAAGATGAATTTACATTCAAAACATGTTTAATTGGAGCTTGAATAATTAAAGTAGACTTTTTTCTTGTCCATTACAGACAAGTACAAGTAATAAGTTTAATTAGTAATGTTTACTGTTTCACTGATATTCTATGCCCAGCCAAACTATTGCTAGGTATGTGCATTGTATACACTGCAAATATCTAGATACCTGTCATGATATATCATGACAATGTATGAGTCTCTTTGGAAACACTGAAATGTGACTTTTTCTTATTGATGGTCACCTAGGAATGTAAAACGTAAACACATAGTTCCCCCAAAAAGTAGCATTATAAATTATCCATATCAAATTACATATCCTTGAATTTCATCACTACATAGAATTGACACCTCCTAATTTCCTTTCCTCATACTGCAAACACATTATACTATTTTAAAGGATCATTTTATAGACTTTTTTTCTTCCACATAGAACCCCAGTCCTTTCCTCCCATAGTCGGGAATTCTGACCCCGTCCTCATTTGGATATTGGTATGGTGGAGTTTGAGACTGGGATGCCAAATGAACTTTGACCAAAGTCTCTATAAACCATTTCACTCGGGTGCCATCTTGGAATGCTGCCGGGCAATAAATTCTTGACCAACAAGAGTAGAACCCTATTTTTTCATTGGAGAGCCATGTATATCTCAAATTCTGACACACATATTGTTGGTTGCATTTGATATTTAGGAACACTGGCAGATTGTACACAACATGGAGTATTAAAGTTTGTTTCAAAGGAGTTGTTTTTTGCATTCAAATCCAAGTCCCTGGTTTTCAAACCTCTACTGCACAGTGCAGAGCAACGCATCATTATGCTTGAGGACTTTCCAGTTAATGAAGCAGTGTCTCGTTCAACAAGGCTATCAGCTAAGCTACGTCCTCCCCAGTTTCTCACCAGGAGAAATCGATCGTCAATAAAATACATGTAACCCCTTCTTCACTGGCGGGCAATGCCAAGCACATTTAAACAAGACAACATCCTAATGCTACCAGTTACTAAAGTGTTACAAGCAAATCCAATGGCGCAACAGGATCCTGAGTTCTCAGCGGTGGAATGGTGAGCTGGCCGAACCTCCTGTGCACTAGTAGGCTAGTGCCACTAATGACAATAATATTGATAAATGATAATAGAAATAATTAACCAAGATATTTATCAGTGTAGTAGCGCAGTGCCTCCACGGAGAAAATACTACACTTACCTAAGGCTAGTGAATGGTGTATCTTCCCAGAATTTAAACAAACCTGTGGTTAAGGCAGATCATGTAACCCTGCTGTGTACTGAAGTACCGTACACGCTTATTACCAGCACTCTAAAAGTAAATGAGCTGCCAGTACACCCGAAATATAATTAATAATAATAGGATTTATTGGATAATACTGAGAGAGAGAGAGAGAGAGAGAGAGAGAGAGAGAGAGAGAGAGAGAGAGAGAGAGAGAGAGAGAGAGAGAGAGAGAGGGAAAAAAAGAGTACCACACGCGTGTGGTACTGTTGATCAACTAAACATTAATTAAAATTTCACAAGGTGTGACAACCGTTCACAATAAACAGAAAGAAAGTACCAAAAGAATACAAAAATACCCAGCGCTTTCTGTTGGGGCCCGTTGGTGCACATTAAAACAGTTCTCTGAGCGCAGGGCATGGCAGACACCATACGATGCCCAGGCGACGAGACAAAAGTGCGTGTGTGTGTGTCAGTATAAGTGATCTGTCCAGGTTACTCACAACCCAACGCTCCCACGACCGGGAGGCTATGTGCAGTCCAGAGGATGGACGGCGCTGTGCTAGCTGTCGGCTCCCCGGCAGGGCCTCCACCCGCAAGATGGCCACAGGTCGCAACGTTCCGAAAACCCCGGCGAAGACAATGGTCGTCCGGTGGGAAACGAAGCAATCAGACCCAAAACAAACCCCACCAGCAAGCACACGACCGTGGGCCAATCGCAACCCTCCGGTCCTCAAATGCGGGCCCAGTACACGGCTGTGTACAAAGTCTCCACGAAACGGGCACTCAAACGGGGCCGCAGAGAGAGAGAAAAAATGGGACCTCTCTCCTTGGAGTCCTGCTCCGAATCTGGAAGCTCCTTCCTTCCCGCGAGGAGATCGACCGTTGCGACCCCGCGATTTCGCGGGCAGAACAACTCCACATCATATCATTGGCCGATAACAAAAATTCAAATACAAATACATCCCATTGGTCCACATGTTTGGAAACCACACCCACACAGGAAATGTTTAAGACACAACCATGCTGGTAAATGAAGTACCAAATATTTTTAGATTTTAAAAGGTCCTTACATACAGATGAATTAAATCATAGAATTATTTTTATTTTTTAATTGATGACTCATTTAACTGCTGATAAACGACTTCTAAAGAAAATTCTTGATCAAAACTCAGGGGTTACCAGTCATCAGAGAGATTAGCATCACTATTATTGTATTATTGTTTTAATACTTTTGTTTTTTAATTCAGTGATCCTGTCTTATCTGTCTTTGTAATTGCTTCTCTTTTTTTTTGGCACTGTTATAAGGTGAGCCTCTTGATAAGCTCTCTGAGCTTATTGGCTCTCCCTGTACATTCCTTGTGTCTATTTCTCTTGTTCTGTATTGATATTTATTACATGCAAATAAAAGGGGTGGAAAGGCAAGTCACCAATACTAGATTATCAAAAAGTGTGCAACACATGCTTTGTTCCATGTAAGCTATAGTTTTGAAATATCTCTCTTAACTTTCTCTAAAGTTGTGCAACACTATGTTTTAGATTCTTTTTTGTTTTGTTAAAACTGCACTGGGTCTAGCTACTACAAGTAGCACAGATTACCTCCTGCAGCTTGCTGGGAGGAATCTTTCAGGCTCCTGCAACACAAAAAAAAAAAGTTTACATAATCTTGGGACATTGTTCTGCCAACTGTTTGTCCTGCAGCTCACTGTCTGATCCGATAACAGCACTCCAGCATGAGCAAAAGCCCATTAGAGAACATCTGGCTGCCAGAGAACAAAGGCTATAGTACCCTCCTCTGGGACAGCACATACTATGTATACTAGGCCAGACCCTTATGAACCCTTTACAGGCCAGACAGTCTTTCTTCTCTAAAATCATCAACAATGGTAAAGTGCTCTTCTCCACTGTATATCGACTTATAAAGCCACCATCTCCAACCCCATCGGACTTGCTGTCCACTGAAAAATGTGAGCAATTTGCTACATTTTTCAACAACAAAATTATTGCCATTAAACAGAATATTAGTGCCTCAAGATCCAGAAATTAACCTACCCTTCATTTATCCAGAAATATCACTGGTTTCATGTCTCACTTTGACTCTCTAGACCTTAAAAAACTAGACAATATTGTTTGGCAGCTCAGGTCCTCCACCTGCTGCTTGGATCCTCTCCCTACTTCGTTTTTTAAAAACTGTTTTTAACTGCTCAGCACCTGACGTACTAGAAATCAATAACGGCTCTCTTCAGTCAGGTATATTTTCTGTAGGACTTGAACAAGCTGTCATTAAACCACTTCTGAAGAAGAGTAACCTTAATGTGACAGTTATTGCCAACTATAGGCCCATCTCCTATTTACCATTCCTCAGCAAAATACTTGAAGAAACATTTTATTCCCAGCTTAATAGCTATTTAACATCAAACAACCTTCTAGCCATTTATCAATCAGGTTTTCGATCTCACCTTGGCACAGAAACAGCACTTATCAAAGTTGTGAACGATCAGCATATTGAACACAGACTCTACTAAATTATCTGTTCTTGTGCTCTCTGGATCTCAGTGCTGCCTTCGACACTGTTGATGATATTTTACTAGCAAGATTAGAAAAATAGGTCGGCATATCTGGCCTGGTTCAGAACCTACCTACAGGACAGACAGTTCTTTGTGTCCATTGGAGACTTTGCCTCGGACAAAGTGGGTATTATGTGTGGGGTACTCCAAGGTTCGATTCTTGGACCATTTCTATTTAATCTTTATATGTTCCCACTTGCACATGTTATACAGAAACACAAAATAAATTACCATAATTATGCAGATGATTCACAACTGTAAATATCCCCATCTCCTGATGACCTAGATCCCATATATTCACCTAAGTCAGTGTATTGATGATATTAATCTATGGATGTCCGAACACTTTTGCAACTGAACAAAACCAAAAAAGAAATACTCCTTTTTTGTGCAAATACTCAAAGACAGAATTGCAGCTCATCTCAGTTCTCTGTCTCTGGAGAGCAAAAGTGAAGCTAGAAATCTGGGTGTAATCATAGAAAGCGATAAATTTTAAGAGCCATATCAGTCATCTCACAAGATCAGCCTTCTACCATCTTAAAAATATTTCAAAACTGAGGGGCTTTCTTTCAAAATCAGACTCTGAGAAATTAATCCATGCATTTAGAACAAGTAGACTAGACTATTGTAATGGACTATTCACGGGCCTCCCAAAATCAGTTCAAAATGCGGCTGCGCGTGTTCTCACTGGAATTAAAGTATGAGCACATTACACCTGTTCTTAGATGTCTGCACTGGCTCCCTGTCAAAACTAGAATCGATTTTAATTGTATGTTGCTTGTATACAAAGCTCTAAATGGCCTTGCACTTCAGTATATAAAAAAACTTGCTAATTAAATACAAACCAGCAAGAACTCTCCGGTCCAAAGGCAGTGAGTGGTCTTTTAACCATCCCTTGTACTAACTCTAAAGCGAGGGAAGCTACCTTTTGTATTTACACCTCAGGTAGATGGAGGCCTGAGGCCCCCACAATGAACTCTTAAAAGCAGGTTAAAAACCTTACTTTTCACAGCAGACTATGGCTAAGTTCTAGGTGTGTGTGTGTGTGTGTGTGTGTGTGTGTGTGTGTGTGTGTGTGTGTGTGTGTGTGTGTTTTGTATATTTTGATATTTGTATATTCTGCAGTGATTCCTGTTTTACTGCACTAACACCTGTTGATATGCATATATATTTTCTGCATTTGCACTTTTACGGTTGTGTCGTGATTGCATTGTCACTTTATTTATGTAAAGCACATTGTGTTGCCCTGTGTATGAAATGTGCTTTCTAAAAAAAAGTTTGACTTGACTTTACAATGAATGGCTATTGTGTGTTGCTGAACTAAGATGCCTAGATGCAAGCATCAGACAAGGAATTAATTATCGCTTCTTGACACCATGTATTATTAGACAATTCAGATCACATGGCAATTGCTCAGTGATTTTCACCTCTCGTGTTAAATCAGCTTCCAGAAACTTTGGATGCTGACCTAACTTTTCATTTTCAAAACATGCAGACTTGTTTTGGTCCATTAGGAGCTAATTGCAAAAAGATCCAGCAGTTCCTATCATTCAGTAATTGAGTGAAACTCATTATACTAACCTCCATTGAATAAGACTACAGAAATTCTCTTTATTCTCGCCTAACTCAAAAACCTACTCAAAAACATCTCTATCACGTACACATTGCAGCAGAAAGGATTCAACTGGATCAGGAAGAGAAAATCTCTGGTTGCTTGTTAGTTTTAGAATTCAGCATTACATCCTCATGATCATCACAAGTGCATTGATAGATTAAATCCCGTATCTCTAACCCCTCATGAGCTCAAGTGCAAAGGCTTTCTGTTATTTTTGTCCTTTTCTTGTTTATACTTTAAAAGTCCTCTTTCCCAACTGCAGAGAACGTCATCATGACTTTTGAAAATCACAATATGAATGGTATAATCATGGCTTCATTCAGTCTACCATAAGATGCATCTCATAAGACTTCCTTGCTTTGGAGGCCCAGCCTTATTGTTTCATTGTTTGAAGTATAAAAAGAAAAAGGCTTGTTGTAATTGTGCAACATCAGACTGTGTGTGGTGTTTTCAGCACCAGGAGCACCAGGAGCATGGAGTTAAACATCTTTAATCTTAAAGCAAAATGGTGATGCTTCAAAGGCTTTTCAGCAGGAGCAGAGTGACGGCAAGGGGGCCACAGCAACACCATTGAGAACTGTAAGTTGACTGGAGGTGTATTCTCAATAGAGGCGTCATTACAGAACGGAGACTTGAAAAGCCTTTTTGACACACCTCTGGAGTAGCTGAGGGAAACAACTCTCGCTCCCTGTGGCCTGCTCTCAGGTCTCGATTAGAGCTACAAAATAGTGTTGTGTTGGTCATACTGCCGTCTTTGACATTTGCCAGCTTTTAGAACTAATTGCCTGTCTTCTTCTATTTAAATATCCCTGGCGTAATCCGATCTGTCTTTTCACAGCTCCTCTTGGAGACCTTGAAATTTCTTTGCTGTCGTCTTTCTTTTTTTTCTTCTTCTTTGGATCTATTCAGTAATGTAATGTGTTCTTGCTACGTTAATGGCTTCAACTTATGTCTGCAAGAAGTAATACTGCTTAAAAAAAGAAAAACGAATTCACCCCTCCTGGGGTGTAAATAATATGTTCAGTGCGTTTTAATTTGCATGAGTTTTTATTGTGGGCAACACTCATAAGATCTCTAACCTTCACACTTAATCAGTACTGCAGCAGCTTTCTCATATTTTTATCAGAAAATTTGTGATTATCACCTTTAAAATGTTAATTATACAAACAACTTGCGTGTCAGAGATTTAGCAGACATGCCGTCTTTTTCACTGCAAAGTGCAATGATGACCTCGGTGTTAAAATGTAAACCTCTGTCAAGTCAATTATTCAGGCCATCATCAGAGGTAGTGTATACTGAGCATCTTTGGTGTTGTCAAGGTCCTACACAATGGTCAAACTTCTCATCTTGTGCGAGGGACTGAGGGGGGCAGCACAGCCATTTGGGTGCTCTAAGTATAATTGCTTTGTGGTGCCCCTGCCCCCCCCACCAAAAAAAAAATGCACACACAAAGAAAAAATCTTACTATAAATACAATAATCAAACAATTGTCCCTGCATATTATTATTATTCAAACCACATATTATTAGCAAAACTTTATATTTTACATTTACATTCATACAGGTAATGAAAACATGATTCACGATTGATAGGCTACAACTTAACCAAGACCTTAAATTCCTTGATCTAAATAAAACATAATCCATGATAGATCAAATTAAAATTCATACAAACCTATATAAAAATTGTTATGAAAAGACAACGTTTCAATTGTCTTCTAAATACTACTACTATAAGAAAAATCAGAGAAACAGAAACCAAATGTGCAGTTGCATTCAGCAACAATTATGTACACAAACAAATAGCTCTAATAGAACAGAAGTTTCTGTAGTAATGCACTCTGTTCTGTAACTCTACTACTAATACTAATACTACTACTTCTACTACTACTACTGCTGCTGCAATAACAAGAGGAGCAAGAACAGTACAGTACCACTACATTTGTTCCTGCTACAGGATGTAATTGTTGTGGTGTGCTACTTCGATATGTCTCTAGGGGGAGCTTACACATTTTTAAAGCCTACAAAGCAGGGACGTATAGTCGCCTAACATACAAACGGATTGTAAAAATAATACAGATATAATCCAGCTACAAAATGAAAGTTTAGTTTATTTTACATCTGCGTGAATAGCGTTACTCTTCTTACCGCATCAGCTGTTTCATGACCATTGCCACTCTCTCACCGTAAGGTATACGTGGCCGCACACCGCTTCTCCGGGGTAGGGTCATGGTGGCAGCAAGCTAAGTAGGGCACTCCAGATGTCCCTATCCCCAGCAACGCCCTCCAGCTCCTCCTGGGGGATCCCAAGGCGTTCCCAGGCCAGATTGGACATGTAGTCACTCCAGCGAGTTCCGGGTCTACCCCGGGATCTCCTCCCAGTTGGACGTGCCCGGAAAACCTCCAAAGGAAGGTGCCCAGGAGGCATCCCAGTCAGATGCACGAACCACTTCAACTGGCTCCTTTCAACATGAAGGGGCAGCAGCTATACTCCGAGCTCCCTCCAGATGTCCAAGCTCCTCACCCTATCTCTAAGGCTTAGCCCAGACACCCTACGGAGGAAACTAATTTCAGCCGCTTGTATCCGCGATCTCATTGTTTCGGTCACTAACCAAAGCTCATGACCATAGGTGAGGGTTGGAACGAAGATTGACTGGTAAATTGAGAGCTTTGACTTCTGGCTCAGCTCCTTCTTCACCACAACGGTCTAGTACAACGTCCACATTACTGCTGATGCTGCTCCAACCCGCCTGTCAACCGCCCACTCCATCCTACCCTCACTCGTGAAGGTGACTTGGTCTTTCTTTCCTAATCCAATATGATAGTGATTGGGAAAAAGATAAATGAATCAATGAATAAATAAAAACAGTTGGAGGCTGGACTCAGTTTGCTGAAAAACAATGAATAATAAAGCAGAGAAAGTAAAAATCATAAAATAATATGAATAGGTGCTTGTTTTCAGTGATGTATCTTTGTTCACATTCTGGTCACTTGAGCTACACCATTTTGTCAGTACGCTGACTTCACATAAGCTTGACTTAGCTCTTGTTGCTTTATGTTTTTAAAGAAGGGCTGTGATTCCCCACTCCTTCCAGCCAGCTCAAAATTAGGTTCTGACTTTTGGTTAAAGAAATGTAAAATATTGTGCGATCAGCAAATTTGGTAATGACAATCTAGCGACTTTTGTGGCAGCTAATAGCGACTTACTTCGCAGAAAACTTGGTAACACTGATCTGCACACACCACAGGACTTCAGGGCTTGCACAGATGTTTATTTATAAACAAAGAGCACATTTTATAATCTTATCGGGACTGCACAGATAAGCCAACCATTCGGTTGGTTGAGATGGAATCTGTGAATCTGTCACAAAAGATTGATCTGCCAATTGTTTAAAAAAAACTAAACTTCTGATCAGGATTTCCCATCTTTTTCCATGCACTATTTTGAGTTGAGTCCATTTAACTTGACTCAACAACAAGTGTACTATAGCAGGCAGTTTGTATGGCCATTGATAAATTCCTTTTGGTCAATGCAGTTTTAAATTGCAGACACGTTGGGAGGACGGTACTGCGTCATGGGCCAGGCTCTAAGCAGCCAGTGATCCTTTGCCAGCAAACCTGATGAACGGTGTGTTTCTCAACATGTCTTTGTTACAAAAGACATTGTTACTTGCGGCCAATATCTCTTGGCTCTACACAGGGGAGAAGCGACATAGCAAAGCCCCAACCAAACTCCTTCTTATCAAAGGACCGTGGCACTGACTGCACAGAGAGAGAGATGGTGAACTTGGGATGTTTGCAAAGTGAAGTTCAGTCAAATTAATCATTCTGTCAGACAATGAGAGCAGAGCACCCCAGGGCTAAAAGGGAGACAAGGCCTTTCAGCAAGAAGAAGAATATGCTGCGCTGCTGTATATGTTTTAGGCTTGTTATTCATTTTCGCTGGAGGTGTGTGTGTGTGTGTGTGTGTTTTTGGGGGGGGTAGTTGCAGTGTGCGGTGCTTAGAACTTGCTCTTGCTTGCCTGCTGTTGGGGAATACATCAGTTCAGGGAACCGTTTCCCATAAGAGGGGATAAATGGATGTAGCTGAAGGTGAGGACAATGCGGGAACATCACATTTAAAGGCTTATTCATCAAGTTCATAGGAGGTGTCAGGTCTTTGCCAGATGTTGCGTTTTCACCGAACTGTTAACTGAAACTGTTGCTGACGCCACATGCATCCCTGCACTTTCACATCATAACTCATTTTCATTGCTGCTTAACCTTTCAAAATTGATTGTAACTATTGTATTGTATTTGCTGATGCCTGACTATGATCATGCTTTTGTAGTTGTTTTTTTTTTTTTAAATCTTTCGGCCAATTAAATATTGCATTCATTTAAGATAACTATGAGAACTACAGTGCAAGGTGATAATGTGTTAACACAATACTTTGCTGTTTAGGCCAGGACAGAATCCTGACAGAAACCTTCTAATTAACCCTTTACAGCCAACTGACTGTTTTTTGTAGGGTTGTAGTACTCGAGTATGGATTCTGGAGTGGCATTTCGAAGGTCTCAGTTTCATCTCAGATGTCATAATGCAATGGCATTCGATCAGGTGCCATGGAGGGCCATGTGTTTGCGTGTTTTCACAAAACACCGCACTATTTGATTTCACTTATTAGTCATCTCGTGTCTAGTTGAAGTTGTGTTAATCAGTAAAATCAGATGATGTGTTTTATGAGGAAACAAACCTGTATACACACTGCCCTCCATGACACATAATGGAATACCACTGGCATAATGACTCTGACTTGACTCTGTCTCAGACAGAGACTTGTGATAATTTTTCAACAGCAGTTGAGTACAAGACTTTTTTTTTACATTTTGAAATGACTATCAACCTCCCCCTGAGATGGCCAATTAAGTGCAATCTAATCTGATTTTTTTCTTTGTACTACTACTACTACTACTACTACTTTAAGCTGCTCCCGTTAGAGTCGCCACAGCAGATCATCCATTTCCATCTCTTCCTGTCCTTTGCAACTTCCTCTGTCAAACCAGCCACCTGCATGTCCTCCCTCACCACATCCATAAACCTCCTCCTGATTTGTTCTTTGTACTATTATTCTTAATTTATGCAACTAAAGCATTGGAAAATTTGAATCTGAAACATTCCTTCCTTCGCAAAGGAAGTCTTTACAAAAGATTTTGACCCATCAGTCTTTAGTTGAACTCAAGAGTAATGTGAGTGGTATTGTATGAGGAAGTCGGGAGTTGCAGAGAAGTATGTAGGAGTGGTGCAGGATATGTGTGAGGGAAGTGTGACAGTGGTGAGGTGTGCGGTTGGAATGACAGATGGGTTCAAGGTGGAGGTGGGATTACTTCAAGGATCGGCTCTGAGCCCTTTCTTGTTTGCAGTGGTGATGGACAGGTTGACGGACGAGATCAGGCAGCAGTCTCCATGGACTATGGTGTTTGCGGATGACACTGATCTGTAGTGAGAGTAGGGTGCAGGTTGAGGAGAGCCTGGAGAGGTGGAGGTATGCACTGGAGAGAAGAGGAATGAAAGTCAGTAGGAGCAAGACAGAATACCTATGTGTGAATGAAAGGGAGGACAGTGGAATGGTGAGGATGCAAGGAGTAGAGGTGACGAAGGCGTATGAGTTTAAATACGTGAGGTGAAGAAGAGAGTCTAGGCAGGGTGGAGTGAGTGGAGAAAAGTGTCAGGAGTGATTTGCAACAGAAGGGTACCAGCAAGAGTTAAAGGGAAGGTTTACAAAATGGTTGAGACCAGCTATGTTATATGGTTTGGAGACAGTGGCACGGACAAAAAGACAGAAGGTGGAGCTGGAGGTGGCAGAGTTACATTACATTACATTACAGTCATTTAGCCGACACTTTTATCCAAAGCAACTTACAATAAGTGCATTTAACGTAGGAAATCAGGAGAACTACTAGCCACCAGAGGTCATAAGTGCATCTAAACAAGCATCTAAGAGCAAAACCAGTGCCAAAGTAAAAGTGCAAGAAAGAGATTTTTTTTTTAAATGAGTGAATACAAAAAGTGCTAAGAACAAGTAACAGGGCAGTGGTGCTTAAAGAGGGGAGTTTTCAACCTGCGCCAAAAAATGGGCAGCAACTCCGCTGTTCTGACATCAGTGGGGAGTTCATTCCACCACTGTGGGGCCAGGACAGAAAAGAGCTGTGACCGGGTCGATCGGCAGCAGGGGCCTCTGAGCGAAGGGGCAACCAGGCATCCCGAGGCAGCAGAGCGAAGTGGTCGGCGGGGGTATTGGGCTTGACCGTGACCTGGAGATAGGAAGGAGCTGAGCTGAAGATGCTAAGATTTTCACTGGGAGTGACAAAGAAGGACAGGATTAGGAACGAGTACATTAGAGGGACCGCTCAGGTTGGATGGTTTGGAGACAAAACAAGAGAGGCAAGATTGAGGTGGCTTAGACATGTGTGGAGGAGAGATGCTGGGTTTATTGGTAGAAGGATGCTGAATATGGAGCTGCCAGGGAAGAGGAATAGAGGAAGGCCAAAGAGGAGGTTTATGGATGTGCTGAGGGAGGACATGCAGGTGGCTGGTGTGACAGAGGAAGATGCAGAAGACAGGAAGAAATGGAAACAGATGATCGACTGTGCCGACCCTTAACGGGAGCAGCCGAGAGTAGTGGTCGTAGTAGAGTCTTGAGTTGGACTCACAACCTTAAAGTTTTCGACTTGAATCGGACTCAATAAACTTCAGTCTCGTCTTACACTTGCCCCCCTAGTGACTTGGGTTTGACTTGGTCTCGGCTGGGGTTATCTTGGCTAGAAGGCTAGGTTTAACCTTTGTGTTCATGTCAAAATGACCCATCTACCATTATCCAAACCGCTTTTCCTGCTCTCAGGGTCACGGGGATGCTGGAGCCTATCCCAGCAGTCATTGAGCGGCAGGTGGGGAGACACCCTGGACAGGCTGCCATTAACCATAATTACTATTATTAACTGAGTTGGAGATAAATACGTATATATTGGATATTTTTAAATACATTTTACAATTGTGTTGCTATAATAGCCAAAGGTGGCCTGGGTCATTTTGACTGGAGACCAGAGCATCTGTTGTGGATTTGTGAACATAACATCAAGATCAAGAAAAGTTATTTTTTTAACTTCACTCGGTGTTTCACTGTGTTTCACTATGGGGAAATGCTTCAGTGTGGGTAGCTACGGAAGCTCCAATGACAACACCTCTGTCAGTGATCAGTTGCGATGTGATCAGGCCATTCACACTTTCTTCCCATGAAAAGCTATTTTAAGCTCCTTCAGCACATCTTGACTAGCTGGATACTTGCTCAGCTGTTCACAGATGACCCTTCATAGGAGCACATCGCCAAACATGGTACCGGCTACAGTTCTGGTTCTTGCTGAATAATCCTTCAAAAAGAAGTGCACTCTAGCGGAACGGCACACACGTCAAGATGAGCTGTTCCCTGGGCTACACTATTTATTTACTTGTGTAGAGTAGTCAAGGCAAGCCTGTTCTTTCAGTCTAGATCGCATCAGCTTTATAACTGAGCTGACACACTCACAGTCTAGCTAATGCGTCACAACGAGCTAACTTGCCCTCTTGCGGAATAAATTCCGTTATGTAGCGTAATAAGTCAAATAGGGCTAACGTGTCATGACGAGCCTGGTGTTTGGCAGCTTGTCTAGGTTAACTCCTGGTAGTGTTACCTTACACTTTAAACTAAATAACACTCTCTCCTTTTCCAGTCAGTCACCATGTCTACAGCTGTGACCCCCATCACAGGGACAGAGCCGAAGGTTGAAGAGGCTGCATCCCGCCTGTGACCCGCGTCTTGCGGAGCCACCATCTCAGGCAGAGACCCGCACCCCATGTGCATAGTATGGGTGGCATGGGGGTGAAACATGCTCACGCCTCGTTGGCTGATCCTCAGGGGTGTACCCAATGTGTTACAATGACGGAAAAATTGCTGGAAAGGAGAATGAGAGTGGCAGTTACCAACAACCAGAACCCTTGTCTGTCTGGTGCCACTACCAAAGCTACAGCTAAGGAGCAAGAAGAGGACAAGCCAGGCTGTGTGGATGCATATGGCAATACCAACTCTGACCTCCTTGACTGAGAAAGAGCGAGAGAGCGACAGCTATAGCAAGAGGGGAGAGAGAGAGAACAAAAACTTCACAACAAATAGGCTTATGCACAATAGTCTGCACAGATCCACGCTTCCAAAATGTTTAACATCTCTTCCCCATAATTGATGCCATCCACACGGTTATCCTGACATCAGCTATTATGAACAGGCAATTCAAATCAATAAACCTGCAACAGAAGATCACAATCTTAGACCATGAACAATATTTCACGACGACTGCCTCTGTCATCACACAACGAACAATTAACAATACAACTTCAAAAAATAATATTTCACGACACTCAAACTGGAGCAACAACAATGGAAACTACACCTACCGTGTGTGTGCATGTGTGTGCAGGCGTGCACGCATATGCGTCCGTCTGTCTGTGTGTGTGTGTGTGTGAGTGAGTGAGTGAGAGAGAGAGAGAGAGAGAACATTTAGGCTTGCTTACTTTGTTTGAAGATGTCCATGCACCTAATTTACAAAGATGACCCATTATATAACGTTTCCTATAAGGAAACGTTATATAATGGGGGGGGGGTCCATTTTGATAAGGCAATTCGAGACGGCTGGCATAATGGCATTTAGGGATGGCTGCGATATTCCGGACCTATCGGCCAGTTCACCGTGTTGGAACGCCCCAGTTGCCAGACAACCCAGAATGGTCTGGAATAACTGGACCTGCACAGGTATGGACCTGTTCTGCCGGGTGGGTCATTCCAAAGCTGGCCCAATTCAGCACAGATTTTCAAGAGAATGGCTCTTGGTAATCTGAATTGGTTTATTAGCCAGTCATCATCATGGGCTAGGGGTTCCTCATGGCGCCTGAACACGCATTCATGCCTAAGTCTTCCATTTGCCAAGTCTTCAAGCAATGCCAAAGCAGTCATAATGTCGCATTACACAAGTCACCATGAGCACTATTTATAGCCCTTTTACCAATCAGTGAGATGGATTTCAATATCACCTTATGAAACCATTAATAGACTAGTGGAAAGTTGGTGGTGGTTTCATCTGTGTTTTTTCATCTGAGGGGTGAGCTTTATTTCGTGATCTCTCCAAGTGTTGCTGATTCCTGTGTCTGGAAAACTGCATAAACACTACACATGGGTGGGATACGTAGAAATGTGCACCTTTTTCTGCATAGAATTTTCTGTAAATCGCGACATTTGCGTTGAAAGATATGTACGCACAATTCACCCCTGTTTACGCAACTTTTTTGTGCATAGCAATTTTTATAAATGAGACCCCTGATCAGGGCAGTCAACTGTGATAATAGGTAGGGTGGAACCTGATCACATCTTGACCTGTCTGTCACTGACAGACATGATGTCATTGTAGTCCTTTTTCTATGTTGTATTCTGCAAATTGTGTTTTATTCTGTACATGCAACATCCAATGCATGTATGTCCGTCTTGGGGGAGAGATGCCTCCTCTGTTGCTCTCCCTGAGATTTCTTCCGATTTTTTTCTCCCTGTTAAAGGGTTTTTTTAGGGAGTTGTTCTATATCCGATGCGAGGGTCTAAGGACAGGATGTTGTATTGCTGTAAAGCCCCCTGAGGCCAATTTGTGATATTGGACTATACAAATAAAATTGACTTAACTTGGAAAGATATGAACTGGAGGAGTGCAGCTGGGTTCCCTGTCGGCACATCTTGTGCCCATGCTCAGTCCGGGACAATCATCAGTAGCACCCAGACAAGCCCGGCGAGTTGCCTAGAGGTGCCCATTTGGGGGGGGGGGTAATGTTGCAGTTGTGACTGTATCCCACTTCAGTCTACTCATATTACTTTTTTCATTATCTGTTGCCTTCCTGTTTATTTTGAAGTACACGAAGTCCCCGAACGACTTCCGTTTTTGAGTCTGTTCGTTAAGTTGAATTTGTATGCAAGTTGGAACAGTTACGTACAGTTTACATTTAGCGTCAATTAGTCAAATGTTTGTCTTAGTAAGTAGTATATATACTATATACTATAAAATATATATATATTTTACCTAAAACATCATACATATAATCTACTACTCCTGCTTTCGGCTGCTTCCATTAGGGGTCGCCACAGAGATCATCCGTTTCCATCTCTTCCTGTCCTCTGCATCTTCCTCTGTCAAATCAGCCACCTGCATGTCCTTCCTCACCACATCCATACACCTCCTCTTTGACTTCCTCTTTTCCTCTTCCCTGGCAGCTCAATATTCAGTATCCTTCTCCCAATATACCCGGCATCTCTCCTCCACACATGTCCAAACCATCTCAATCTTGCCTCTCTTGCTTTGTCTCCAAACCGTCCAACCTGAGCTGTCCCTCTAATATACTCGTTCCTAATCCTGTCCTCCTTTGTCTCTCCCAAAGAAAATGTTAGCATCGTAAAACATCATAAATATAATAATGTAGTAATAATGATAAGTAACTACAGTACAGTATTTATAATTGAGAGAGAGTGTGTGTATAGGTATAAAAAACTCTAAAGAAACATTTATTACATTTCAAACTCCCCACCTGCCACTGTCCCGGCAGCCGGTTGTGACCGGCAGGCGCCGGCCATTTGATGCCAGAAACGAGAGCCCGCTCGGGGCTCGCCTCCTTGCCTTACCGGGTAAGTGAAAAATCTATAAGGGCGTTTCACCTCTCTCTGGACGCTTTATTATTTCCACTTTTTTTTCAATCAGGATCTTTTTTCTTCGATGCATCACCATCACTTGCATCAGAGTTATGCTTTGACGCCATGATTACGAGGGTAAACACACGAAACATTTAAGTCAAAACACAACGCACACAATAATGTTTACGTGACCTGATTTACAATGGTGACGACAGCCTGTCGTTCCCCCTCAGGCCGGCGAACCGCCTCAAATGCACAGTGTTAATTTTGGTGTCAATCGTTTCTTAACGGCCATACTAACATATGCAATGCATTAATATCTCAACTGGGTATTTATCTTGACAGAATATAGCGTTTAAAAACCTGCGGTCATTTTGACCACCCATGGTCGTTTTAGGTAGGAGTGAAATCCTGGTCGTTCTAGTGTTAATAACACACGATCTCGCAAAATGGGGAGCGTCTCGACCCGTGAGGACCGTACCGAATGATTCAGAATTCGATCCAGTATCGTCCCACCCCTACTACTCACCTGTTTTGTCGTTTCAGTTCCTGCCCTTGCTTTTGCCACCAGTCAATCCCGTGTCTTTCACATCTTTCTAAAGCATTTTGCCACCAGCATTTTTCATGTCAATTTTTCTTTCCAGCGTTTTTCCTTGTGAACTTTTTCCTGACCTGCCCGTGTTTGACTCTGCTGCCTGCCCTTGTCTGATCTGTCTCCTCTTTTGGACTGACTCCCCGGTAACCCCAGTTGTATCTGAACCTGTTTATCAGTCTGCCTGTTCCTTGTCTGTTTGGTCACCTGTCATACTGATTCCCTGGTGTTTTGACCTCTGCCTGCCTTTGTTCGGTAAACTGACTGTTACCATGTCAACCCGATTGTGTGTCCTCTGTTTGGGTCTTCCCTGAGTCCGTAACACACCAATCTGTGCCTTAATTAAACTACCTCTAAAACTCCACCCTTCATAAAGTAGTAGTATTAACATTGGCTGTCAACAGTTTTTTGGACCGCCAATAGGTTGCATGTCAACGTTTTTCTGACTTTTTTTTTTACATTTTTTTTTTTAAAAGATACATTGGTTCATTGGAGGGGGGCACGGTGGTGCAGTGGTTAGCATAGTCACCTCACAGCAAGAAGGTCCTGGGTTGAAACCCGGGGCTGGTCCAACCTTGGGGGTCATCCCAGGTCGTCCTCTGTGTGGACTTTGCATGTTCTCCCCTTGTCTGCGTGGGTTTCCTCCGGGTGCTCCGGATTCCTCCCACAGCCCAAAGACGTGGGGCAGGTGAATCGGCTGCACTAAATTGTCGCTAGGTGTGGCTGTGTCAGCCCTGTGATGGTCTTGCGGCCTGTCCAGGGTGTCTCCCCGCCTGCCGCCCAATGACTGCTGGGGTAGGCTCCAGCATCCCCACGACCCTGAGTAGTATAAGTGGCTTGGATAATGGATGGATGGATGGTTCTTTGGATTCAGTGTATTCTGCCTCTGGGATGTATTATTTGAGCTTTTCATTCAAAGAATGTAAGAGCTAAACAGGTTTTAACGTGGGTTTTGAGTTTTTTAAAAGGTCAGCCTTTAGAACAGGGGTCAGGAACCTTTTTGACTGGGAGAGCCATAAAAGCCAAATATTTCTAAATATATTTCATTGAGAGCCATATAGTATTTTTAACGTATAATATTTAAATATGTCTTACTTTTAATGCGACTTCTGGTGCTGCATGGTTTTGCTGATGGCCTTGTAGTCTGGTTCATACATGGTGAGGTTGAGCTTCATGCAGGCGTTGAGGCTTCCATCAGTTAAACGTGAGCGTAGGTTGGTCCTAATGTTCCTCATATGCGAGAATGGCTGCTCACATGCATATGTAGAGCCAAACATGGTCAATACGGCAATACTCACACGCTGCATTTTGTGGTATGTCACAGGAAGCTCGTTCCAAGTTTTAAGAATCAGCTGGTCTTAAGGTTGAAGATTTTTCATTTCTGTCCACATGTGTTCCCTCGCCAGCTCTGCTCGCTGTCACGCAAGACTTTCAAACTCTCCATTAAGTGACTTGAACTTACTCATCCACATGTCTGATGCCTTCAGGTCAGCAACTTCCAGCTCAAAGTCTCCGACAGAGACCCCGGGGATGCATGTCAGGTCGATTTTGTCCACTGCACACTCATGTGGATGAGTGATGAACTTGAAAAGACCAGTGCGCGCACGAAATTCTCCAAAACGTGCTTTGAATGACTGCAGGAGATTGGACGTAAAGCCAGCTAGCTGCTGGAGATCCAGATGTTGAGTGGAGTCACTTGCTAAGCATGCATCTCTAAATTGTTGCAGTCTTTCAAAGTGCAGAAGACGACCTGTTTCAATGTCCCTGAGAAAGACTTCCAGCTTGCTTTCAAATGCAAACACTGCTGGTTGAAGGGATGAGATTGTATTTCCAATACCTTGCATTTTCACATTGAGCTGGTTCAGATGGCCAGTTATGTCCACGAGATAGTGAAACTGCAGGAGCCAGTCAGTGTTGTCTAGCTCAGGATGCCTGACGCCTTTCATTTCAAGAAAAGTCCGGATTTCACTCAGGCAAGCTGCAAAATGGCTGAGCACCTTCCCCCTTGACAATCAACGCACGTTGCTGTGTAAAAGCAGACCGGGATAATGATTCCCAACTTCTTCTAACAGAGCTTTAAACTGGCGATCATTTAAAGCTCGGGCAGCAATAAAGTTGACCACTCGAATGACCAGTGACATCACCTCACCAAGCTCCTGGCCACACGTCTGAGCGCAAAGCGCCTCCTGGTGCAGGATGCAATGAAAACTTAGGATGGCTCTCTTTTCATGTTCACGGAGAAGCGCTACAAATCCTTTGTTCTTCCCCAACATACAGGGTGCACCATCAGTACAGACAGAAATAAGCTTATCCATCGGTAGTTTTTTTTCTTTAGCAAACTCCATGAAAGACGTGAATAAATCCTCTCCTCTTGTTGTCCCTTTCATTGGCAAAACAGCCAAGCTTTCCTCACGCAGTGTGTCACCTGCAGCATACCTGGCAATGATACTGCACTGAGATAGATGGCTAACGTCTGTTGACTCATCTAACGCGAGAGAAAAGTATGTCCCGGCGTTTATGTCCTTAATTTGTGTTTCCTCGACTTGATTTGCCATCATGATGCTACGATCGTGCACAGTTCTTGCTGACAGGGGCATGTCTTTTATTCGTTTGATTATCTTGTCTTTATTTGGGAAGTCATCAAGCAGTTCATTGGCCACATCAAGCATGAATGTTTTGGCATACTCGCCATCTGTGAATGACTTTCCATTCCTTACTATTGCCAAAGCCCCCGCAAAGCTAGCGGAATTCCCGTCACCTTGCTTGGTCCACACACGTAGTTGCTGCTGACTCGTCTGCACTCTCCGCTGTAGCTCCTCGCATGCCCTTTTCCTGCTGTCCCCCGCTGGAGATTTCCATGCAAATGAAGCATGGTGCGTATCGAAGTGCCGCTTTATATTTGACCGTTTCATCGATGCAATTTTATCATTGCATATTAGACATACCGCAGATCCTGCTCTCTCCACAAATGCAAAGTCCCTGTGCACGCAGCCTGGAATGCACGGTAATCATCGTCTTTTTTTCTTTTCGCCATCTTTTCCGTTACAAGGGTTGAAGCGGATAAACTAGTTGGCTATCTGATAAAATTGATTTCTTCGCCTTTACAATGACCCGGACATGCTCGCGAGCCATTGGTTCCCGACCCGACCCACGGGTGACCCGTGAACCGTGAAATGTATCTTCAAAACTAATTTCTGTTTGCTTTAAAATGACACAGTATTATTAAGAAATATCACAAGTATTTTAAAATCAGTTCCAAACTGATTTTTTTTTCAACTCAAAATTGTCTGGGAGCCATATGCCGTGACCGGAAGAGCCATATATGGCTCGCGAGCCATAGGTTCCCGACCGCTGCTTTAGAATGTATGTCAGTACTTGGATAACGGAGATGAGATGGGTGCAGTTGACATGGTCAAATGAATTCAGCATTACGGTTGAAAATTCTTCAGTAAGGAAGAACAACAGCTCTGCCATGGGGAGGTTAAACAGAGTGTCCGGGTCCTCACAGGGGCTGAATGTCAGGCGTGGACATGTGTCACAGATCCTCTCATGTGACCCGTAACATCTTTACTTCTGTACCGTGAACCTAATCCCTCGTCCTTGACTGGGAGGGACGGATAGATTGTCCTTTTTTTCTTTATCTATTTATATTGCACAAGCTCACACACACACACATGCACACGTGCACAAACGTACACTCTCAGAAGCTCTCTCACAGTCTCACACATTCTCCTCACATACACATAGTCTCTCTCTCTCTCTCTCTCTCTCTCTCTCTCTCTCTCTCTCTCTCTCTCTCTCTCTCTCTCACTCTCTCTCACACACACACACACACACACACACACACACACAAATATGAGAGGACACTCATTCTCTCTTTTTTATACTTTTTCCCCCCATTTTCTTTCTTCCATGTCTGTGGCTACGGGATGCATGTCCCCATCAGAAGCATTATCCAGAGGTCTTCCAGATGTGCTTGTGAACACGGGTGAGGCAGTCATAGTGATGTATGGCTGTAATCCCTCTGCTGCAGCACCACATGGCTGTGAATCGCCACAGGAGATGAAAAGATTTATATCCATGGTTTGCTGTGCACATAGGCTTTTACGAGTGATGTTATTGTTAAAGGCCCGATCCTTGATTCAAAGACAGGTATGCAGGGAATCAATACGTCTGAGAGGATTGTCTCTTGTTTGTTTGTTTTTTATTATTTTTGATGGAGCGGCATTATGTAGTTACTAGCAGTGGGGTTGGGTACATTCAAAGGTGTGAATTCAGAAGGTGACAGAACACACCCCCAGCAACTTTGGGTCTGAAATTATGTCACCACTAATTAAGTAATTTTTTTCACGGATTTGTCCCCCCTTTTCTCCTCGACTGCAATTGTCCAATTACCCCACTCTTACGAGCCATCCCGGTCACTGCTCCACCCCCTCTGCTAATCCGGGGAGGGCTGCAGACCTACCACATGCCTCCTCCGATACATGTGGAGTCATGAGGAGTTTTGCGTGGGAGGATCACGCTATTCCTCCCAGTTCCCCCTACCCCCCGAACAGGAGCTCCAGCCGACTAGAGGAGGCGCTAGTGCAGTAACCAGGACACATACCCACATCCGGCTTCCCACCCACAGTCATGGCCAATTGTGTCTGTAGGGATGCCTGACCAAACCGGAGGTAACACCGGGATTCGAACCTATGATCTCCCTGTTGGTAGGCAACAGAATCGACTGCTACGCCACCCGGACGTCCCAATTAAGTAATTTAAATTTGTTTTTGAAAAATTGTAACAAATTAATGTGTATAAGGCCAGCCCATTACCTCTTTTAAGTTGATAATAGGACTCACAAACACACTTACGGACACACACAGACCTTGCGATATCATGTTTGCTGGAATGGACAGTCGAAATTGTTTGATACTGTTTACATTGTGTGTGTGTGTGTGTGTGTGTGTGTGTGTGTGTGTGTGTGTGTGTGTGTGTGTATATATATACATACACATATATATATGTGTGTGTATGTATATATATATATGCATTCCTAACAAAAAGAAATGAACCTAACATTGTAAAAATTTATTTTTTTATGAACCTGTTGAATTATATGTCTACAAAAAGAGGAAAAAAACAAAAAAAGTATGCATGTGTACTCACTGGTTTTCTAATAATCATAATGACCAGTTTGTTAAAAGAAATAGCCCTTGATTGGGGCATTCATGTGCGCTCAATAGGGAATAGATGCATCTTGCAGCCCAGCTTAGTCAAAACGTCAGCTGTACCGCTGCTCTTTCATTAACACAAGGTTGTGTTGTGCTTTACCGACCATCTTGGCCTAAACAAGATGTCTGCTCAGTCGTGTGACTGAGATTGACTGCTTATACATTACTTTTGATTGATTGCACAAGCAGAATATCAAAGTGAAAACCAGTCGAAATGTGATGATACATAGAAAACACGGTGCGGTGTTGGAGATAGGCTGTATTGATTTCAGGAAGGGCAGGGATTGGTATATGGGACAAAATCAATACAGATAATTTAGTAGACTGCGAAGAAAGGCTGGGTAAGGGTAGGCTGAAAATACCTGGAGAAATATTGTTTAGGAATGAAGTATTAATGAGCCAGATAGCCCCAAAAGGCCAGTTATAATCATTTCAGTGTAGTTTCAGTTGAAAGTGAAATGCTTAAATGGATGGTGCAGGTGTTGGTTGTGCCATCGGGCGTTATCTGAAAGCAAAATAGTATTGGTGTGAATGTGTTGTTTTATGTATTGATAAGATATTATTTTCTTAGATTGCATGGTGTGTTATTGCGAAGAGCTAATGAATCCCCTCACAGTGAAGTCATGTTGACATCAGAAATTTAGGTTTGCACATACATGGACTTTGACTGGTTTCATGGCTCTCTCAGTGTACTTTAGATAGAACAAAAAAACAAAATCTTCAGATATATAACACATTTTTGACTTTTTTGGGAAGGTTTATTGGTGGCTGAAGAAATGTTCTCATATGGCTGCACATTGTTCCACAGCATGGTGCTCCACCTGTTCAACAGAGACACAAGAGATTAAACAAAACAGAATTACATTCATTTCTAGATTTATTTGTATGTATTAATAGTGCATTACTCAGTATTTTGACCAAAGGTTATGACAAAAAAAAATCTCATAACCCAGCCTGCTGCATTTTTCA